>NC_138743.1:24304738-24572000 GCF_965113295.1 Leuciscus leuciscus
ACACACACACACACACACACACACACACACATATATATATATATATATATATATATATATATACACACACACACACACACACACACACACACACACACACACACACACACACATATATATATATGTATATATATGTGTATGTGTATGTATGTATGTATGTATATATATACTGTGTGTGTGTGTGTGCATGTATATATATATGTATGTGTGTGTGTATATATGTATGTGTATATATATATATATATATATATATAACATTTATTTATTTATTTACCGATCGTTTCACTAGATAAAACCCTTATTTCTCGACTGGGATCGTGTAACGTTAGAGACTTTTAAGCTGCATTGAGATGGACATTTGAATCTTCAAACCATTGCCATTGAAGTCCATAATATGAAGAAAAATCCTGGAATGTTTTCCTCAAAAACCTTAATTTCTTTTCAACTGAAGAAAGAAAGACATGGATATCTTGGATGACATCGGGGTGAGTAAATTATCAGTGAACTAATCCTTTAAGTTGACATTGTTTAAAGGTTGTGACGCACCAAGCCGATGTCAAAGAACTTCCTCATACATCTGGGTTAACAAGCTGTGCTTGAAACACACCGCAAAGACTACAGTTGACTGCCAACTAGCATGTGCGTTCTGCATTTGCGTGCAAGGAAATAACTGTAGGCTATATAGACTGGTATCAATAATCTATATTGAGCAGTTGCTCATTATCATTTAAATCAGTGGTTCTCAACTCCAGTCCTCGGGACCCACTGCTCTGCACATTTTGTATGTCTCCCTTATTTAACACACCTGAACCAGATCATCAGCTCGTTAGGAGAGACTCCATGAACTGAACTGAGTGTGTCATTTAAGAGAGACATACAAAATGTGCAGAGCGTGGGTCCTGAGGACTGGAGTTGAGAACCACTGATTTAAATAGACATTCACCGAAACGGGTCGCTGTGAACAGAGCTGTTTTTGAGGAAGTAAAAAGGGTGTTGTTTTACACAACCATTGAAGAATTTTAAACAAAGTATATTACAAACTTTACATGAAGACCCTAAAGATTCATACCAACTTTTGGAAAATGGGCATCCGATGACCCCTTTAAGAGAATTCAAAACTTGGACTGCAGATAAACAAACTAAACGAAGCTTACCATTTCGAATATCAATCATGTTGATCACTCCCTCCATTCCATGCGGCTCATGTGATGAAAATAAATTGTTTAGCCTGTTACCATCAAAGTGGAGTTTTTCGTTCTTCATTCCTTTCATTCCTTGTCGCCTCTGGCTTGCTCACTGAGAGATTAAAACACTGTTGATTTTCTAATCTAGAAGCTTCCTGTTTATATTAAGTAATTTTTGACCCAAATCTTTACAATGATTTAAGTAATTTTCTTCCACTGTAAGGAACGTCATCATGTTATAGTAATTCTGCCTGAAATCAGAGATGTTAATTAAAACTTTCCCTGCATTTTTCAACATTGCCACTTAAATGACTTCTAATTAAATTTGTAAAATGTTAAACTCACATTAGACTCTCTCTGATAACTGGCTAGTTTTTACTTAAGACACCTGATCATATCTTCATTTATGCGTTCTGAGAATTGTTTACCCTTCTTAATGACAAACCAACCTTTTTCTAAATCCCTTACATTCTCCCAAGCATCTTTTCAACTACAACATCCAATCTTATTTAAATAAATATATATATTTTTTAAATCACTTACTCTTGCTTTGAACAAAACCAATATTTAAATTTCTTAAAGGGATAGTTCACAGTATCGTGTTTTTGTTCATCTTGATTTCTCATAACGTGCTTTTTCTGGTTAAGACGGAGTGAACTGCGGCGTCAGAGTCTCATGAACTCGCACGTCGTGCAGCCTTGCGCAGAAGACCTACGGCCAAGGTCAAGAATTTTGTTAACAAAATACATAAAATTACAGTTTGTTTTTCACAAAACCCTATCGTATACCCCTAGAGCACTTGGAATATATGGCACGTGTCATATGAGATCATTCTGCTTGATGCTGGTTGCTATTCACTGCCATCATATGGTCAAGCGCGAGTGGGACTTTTATTTATTTTTCTTTTGTGGTCCATAAAAGAATAAGGGCTTATGGCAGTTGACGAACACCAGGGTGAGTAAATTTTGACTTAATTTTCATTTTAGGGTGAACTATCCCTTTAATTGCCTTTGAATGCTCAGACATGTTCCACATGAGTCAATGTGGCACTGATATATGTGCTGTAACATGTATATAACACTATAAATACAATATAACTAGATCTTAAATACAGAGGATCCGTTGTGTGATCGTTTTATATTATCATATCGCCTGCCCTAAAATTTGCTCTATGGTATACAATACCAAGGCATTATTGACAAAACAGTACGACTTTCTGCAAAGCCGCGTTTGATGTGTATTGTGAAAAGTGCTATACAAATAAACTTGACCAAAGAGACTGCAACATAATACATGGTTTAAATTGAATTGAATACTTGCCAGACTCTAGATGATGCAATTGGTGTGCGTGATACAGAAAACAATGCTAATGTAACTCATGCTAATGAATAAGCGTTTTTGGACTTTAAGTGTGTGGAATATTCCTTGCATTATATTCACAAATATGCAAGCTAAGACGTCAGGAATCGAAATGGTAATCCAACTGTAACAGAAAAAATGTATAATAATAATTTTTAAAAATGTAGTTTAATCGCTTGTAATATTTCTCAACCTGGCATTACAAAAGGTGTTAATCTTGGACTCTGGATGTAAAGTAATTTCTCTGTTTAAGTTGATGTGGACCAACTCTCTGTGTGATGTCACTCATGTGCTTTGACGACCACAGCTGTTGTGGTGTACGAGAAGGGGCTCAGAAGAAGAGCCAGAGTGTAATGCCGATGCCCCTCCGCATGAGCCTCAAACACCACCTGCAAAAACACACAAGACCCACTGAGAAACACCTTCCAACACGAACACACCTGAAAGACAAAAGGGTCTTTACACGTGCGTATATCTGTCACTTCACTGACTCTTTATGTCAGTGTCTGTGTGCTCTGCATGTCTGTCCATGCATGCATGTGTTGTCCTTGAATGCTCTGTCCTCTTATCTAAAACTGGTCCATTTACTGTGTGTCTATAGAAAACAAGATATAGGTTCTTAAATATTTACCTCCCCACAGTTAATATAGCTCTTGGTTCACATCCAAGACAATCATTCAGGGTATTCATTTAAAGATATTTGCTGCACTATTAAACATAGTGTATGCAAATCTAGTTGGTAGCTCTTAAAAAGGATAATAAAAAAAATTATAGAGTAATCCCAAGTCGTCCTATAATGTTGTATCCTAATGGTGCCTTGATACAACAATAACCTATCACTTAGCAACCAATAAACACTCATGAATGTAGAAGTGTCATCACAGCCCTACTTACATCAGCCATCTGGTGGAATGGTGTGCGACCCTCTTCCTTCCAGTAGGCTTTAGTGTCAAACTCCACCCGATACACACCAGGAGTGAACTCCTGCTCAGTGATCAAGTTGTGCACCTCACCAGTCATATCCACTTTCCTGTGTAAGAGGAAGAACTTATTAACGATAATGACAGCAACAGGCAAGAGGAACCATGCGGATGTGACTAAAATGAAAATGTTGAGCGGAGTGAATAGAGCAGGCAAAACTTTCCTACAAAGACAAAATGCACTAACTTTGCCAACACTGGAACAAATTTTATTTTTGAATTGTCATTGAATTAAAAAATGGATCAAAATGTATATATTTTCACACTCTTTTCTTTACATCTTTTCTTTACACATGTTTGAAATGCATTGATAGCACGTCTTGAGTTATAATGTCAAGGACTTGATTTCCTCATTTGTAAGTTGCTTTGCATAAAAGCTCCTTTCTAAATGTATAAATGTAAAATGTGAATGTCAAAAAGGACATTGCTGAAGTCAAACTGAGCTCAAATAGAAGCAACATTCCTATTAAAAATTACTATGAATAGCAATCACATTTGTGAAAAGTTTCAGTCATCTGTCCGCTGGGTTCTAACTAGGTCAGATGAAATATTTAAAAATATTGATTAAATTATATTATATATAGTAGAAAAATTATTATTATGTACTAGAATTAGTATAATATAGAGCATGATGGTTAGTGTGATCTTACCCACTGGCAATCTTTTCCCATGTCCCCATTTGATCTTGGCGATACACAACCAGAGCTATATTTCCAGCGGGAATCCCCTTCACGGCATCCAGGACCTTTACCGTCAGGGGGCAGTGAGCATCTGAACCACCATGAAAACCCTGGAACACATTCAAAGCGGCTCATGATCAATATGCATTCAAATGCTCCTTAGTTTTTATGTCTAAGCATGGTGCTTAGTCTTTTTTTGTTCTGGTTTTAGGCCTGAAAACAGATTTTAGTGCTTCAGTTGATCTTGTCTTAAAGGAGAAGTTCACTTTTAAAAAAACTTTTGCTGATAATTTACTCACCCCCATGTCATCCAAGATGTCCATGTCTTTCTTTCTTCAGTCGAAAAGAAATTAAGGTTTTTGATGAAAACATTCCAGGATTTTTCCACATATTATGGATTCCATTGGGACCCAAACGGTTCAAGGTCCAAATGACAGTTTCATTGCCGCTTCAAAGGGCTTTAAACGATACCAGACGATGAATAAGGGTCTTATCTAGCGAAACGATCGGTCATTTCAAAAATAAAATAAAAAGTTGACGTTTTATAAGCACAAATGTTCGGCTTGCTCTGTTCTGTGATGCGCGTTCGTGACGTCACGTAATACGCAATTACGTTGAAAAGGTCACGCTTGAAAAATTGAAGAAAATGTTCTTTTTGGCTTTTTAATATTAAAACACTCAGGATGCGCACACGAAATGGGCATTTTAAACGATAAACTGACACAAATACATTTGAAAATGTTTATATGGTCCTCCTTCCGCACATTTGTAAACACATCAAACTTGACCTTTTCAACGTAATTGCGTATTACGTGACGTCACGAACGCGCATCACAGAACAGAGCAAGGCGAACATTTGTGCTTATAAAACGTCAACTTTTTATTTTATTTTTGAAATGACCGATCGTTTCGCTAGATAAGACCCTTATTCATCGTCTGGTATCGTTTAAAGCCCTTTGAAGCGGCAATGAAACTGTCATTTGGACCTTGAACCGTTTGGGTCCCAATGGAATCCATAATATGTGGAAAAATCCTGGAATGTTTTCATCAAAAACCTTAATTTCTTTTCGACTGAAGAAAGAAAGACATGGACATCTTGGATGACATGGGGGTGAGTAAATTATCAGCAAAAGTTTTTTCAAAAGTGAACTTCTCCTTTAAGATGAACCACTTGTTGTATTCATTTGTAAGTCGCTTTGGATAAAAGCGTCTGCTAAATGAATACAAGTAAAATGTAATGGAAGTCGATGTATCAGCTCAGAGCCGTTTGTTGGGTCAGTGACCACCTGGACGTACAGTTGTGTATATGTGTGTTTTCCAGGTATAGATTGTACTGCAGCACTATGGAAGAGTGCAGATAACCTTGCGATCTTTATGTTAGCCTGTCCAACAACAGAAAGTACCTTGTCTCACCCAGAAGGGGCCAACTTAGGAGACATTTTATCTTTCATGTACATTTCATAGATTTTGATGCAATGCCAAGTTAAATATAACTTAAAGGTGCTGTAAATTTCAGTCATTTCACTTCACAGCCTCTTTCCAAAATTACGCCCTCCAAAGACGTCAGCAGACCCGCCCGTTTTTTATTGGCTTGTCTTTCTTATTCTCAAGGAGAGCTTAAACCAGCACATTTAGCTGGAACAGAGCCTATGGCTGCCACAGACAGTTGTGACCTCTCATGTAGCAACTGTCAGATACTATGAGACATTTTACTAATAAATAAATACCATTTATGACTTATAATTAAGAGGGGGGTAACAGCGATACCATAAAAGAAAAAAATTTTGGTTCCCCCAAAAAACCTTTCAGTTTTTAAAAGTAAAATTTTTCTCTTCATATGAAGAACATCTTAATAATCTAAAGAACGTTTATTTTTTATTTTTTTTGGAAATCGGAAAGATTTAATGGATGTTAAAGGTCCTTTATTTTTAAGTGTTAGTGTTAGAACTCCATATAAGATATGATACGTGACATACAACATATGTAAGACTGCATACAATTTCACTCTCTCTTAGCACTGAGCTGGTCACTTTAATGATACTAAAATGTTATTTGAGTGCTAATTAAAAAAAACCAAAATGTGGACATTCTATAGACACAAGCAATTGAACTTACCACTGGAGCACATCTACAGAAGGCAAACAGAGATGGGAGAAGCACGCAAATCACTGCTTTAGCCATGTTAGAGCAAAACTGTGGGAGATAGCACCCAAAATGCCCTTTATACAGTTGCCGACCCTGTCATCAGGTGACCCGAGGGGGTGTCTGAGGCGCCCTGTTGACACAGTAAATAAACAGGGAAATGAGTAACTCCATACAATTTGGTTAATCCAGTGGAAACAATCAAGGGCATCAGCCCATATCTATTAAACAGCACCACTGTCCTTGGAGTTTGTGCATTTCATGAATGCTAATTCCCAAAGTTCCTCCATTCTGTATGAGATCTGATTCATTGTCTGTTTACTTTCTAAGGACCTTAGTTCAGGCTCACTGGTGAAATATTTCTGGCCAGCACAAATTTGAGGGTCTGAGCTATTATTGACATTTCAAAGAAAAGTGTACAGTTACCCCTTGAGAGGCGAGTGCACACTTGTTTTTCACATATTTTCATGAGTAGCTGTATTGCTCAAGGCATTGAATCTATCAGTGGAGAACAGCAGAATTCCTTTGCTTGTGAGCAGATTCATAACAAATTCACAACTGGCCCGTGGTTGGGTCATACAGAAGTCAATCGCATTGTTCTTTAAAACAAATTTAGGCAGCAAGGAAAAGGAAAAAACATGGGGAAGGAAACAAGGTAAAAAAAAACAAATCTAATTGGTGCCTTTGTATCTGCGAAATGCTGGCTTGTTGGTCTCATGCACAGAAAGTGCAACTTGATTGCACTGATGAAATCTGGATATGCACGGTTTAAAATGAATTGATTCACTAGAATGAACTGAACTTTCCAAAGCAATGAGAGAGAGAAACATTATTTAATCAGTTCACTAAGATGAATAAGACTTTCCACCGCGACATATGAGGACCTATAGGGCTATGTAATTTACTTTCTAGCGTTATTTTTTTTTTACATTTCTATAGCGCTTTATACAATACAGATTGTTTCAAAGCAGAAAAAGATACATAGTCTACATTCATTTTAAAAGATACACAAAGATACATATTTTTTGGAAGTCATTTAAGTTAAAAAAGTGTTTGTGTCAGGAATAAGTGCCAACTTACTTTGAAAGGGCAGGATGCTTCTGGACTGCCAGATTTTTTTCTCAATACTTCCTGATACAAAATGATACCACATGAACATGATAGATGCAACTGCATCTGATCATTATGATTCACATGATCCAGTTTGAACTGGGCAAAGCATGCTGGATGCTTTGTAGGCCTAGTCTTAAATCATAAGTGACAGTTTAATGTTTGCTGAAAGTTGTCATTCTAATTCTTCAGCTCATACCCCGTGGCATGAGGACTCTAGTTGCAGGTTTATGACTGTATTTGGAAACTGCTGGTTAGGCAGGTTTCAGCAGATAGCGTGAAAAGAGAAAATTAAATTTGTTTTTGAAAAAGCTCCTCGGGCTTAACGGGAATGCTGTCAAGTTAACAACACATGACTCACAACGGAAACGATTGAAAAACAAGATGCCGCAGAACTGAAGCATTAAAGGACTTTATTAATAGACTATTTTTGGAAATCCCTATAATAAAAGATTTTCATTCATTCATGCTGTAAAAAAATCACCACTGGATAATCACCAGAATCACTACTATTATTAGTATGAAATTAAACAAGAAAACAGATGAGTCACTGTGTACAAACATACATTTTGGAAGTTGATAAGAAGAGAAAGTTTATTATTTTTCCGGCGTTATTTACCCTCCACCCCTTAATTTTACAAAGTTGTTGGACCATTGATATTTTATTGATGGTAAAAAAATTATACAAATAATAATAAAAATAGAGAATTACAGAGAACATTCAAAAGTTACGTTCACATAATGTTTGAAGAATAATCAAATCAAAAATGTCCTTAATGTTTGCAAAGCCAAGAATATATATATGAAAACAATTTTTTTGCTTTTTTTTTTTTTTACATTCAGAGTACATTCAAAAATAACATTTTCATAACCTAATGAAAAATGTTAGCAAAACATTTTTGTTATCTGGAAAAGTCGAATTTCAAACCCTCACATCCTGGGTGAGCATATGTTAAAATTTTGTTGAGGATTTCTTACTTTTCCTATATGCTTTACAGTTTCTTCCCACAGGCCTTCTCCATCTGTAACACTTAGCTCTCACACATAGTGTTCTTTACTGTTCACTGTCCCTCAAACGATTCCTCCATCAGCTGTCAGAACATCTGGCCACATGCACGTCTGTTAATGTGAATGCCGATGAACCTCAGGGCCAAATGTCCAGATGGTCTGTGCATAGACACACCCTTCTGACAAACGGACTGAACAGTGCAAGAAATGATCTTTCAATGAGGAATTTATTTATTTATTTATAAAAAATAGCTTCAGCTGAAGACAAAGCGGCTGGATTTTCAAGTTGTGCTTCTCAAGCTTGTTCTCATTTTACATGCATGACTCTGTCAATTTTCTCTGAGTGAGAAGCAGCATTTTGCTTCAGGGTTAAATGTCACTTGATCTAAGTGATCTAATCTTTTATGAAATTCAATTCAATTCCATTGCTTTGGAGTCACGCTCTTGATGTTTTGCATTGACTACTTCTGACAGACATTCTATCTATCTATCTATCTATCTATCTATCTATCTATCTATCTATCTATCTATCTATCTATCTATCTATCTATCTATCTATCTATCTATCTATCTATCTATCTATCTATCTATCTATCTTTGTGAAATTTGGCAAAATATTTATAGCCACAGCACCAACTTGACCAATTTTTCTCGAATGGGGCTTAATTTTGGACTCTGTCATAGATGCTTGTCTTATTGGATGTCCCTTATATCTATTTAGATGACGCAGTATCTTTTAGTGATGCCTCCACTACTTTAGTACCTAGCGGCTCAGATGGTGTTTTCTTTTTATGTTTTTTTGGCCAGTGCTGGAACATCAGCAAGCAACAATGGTGGTCTTCTGGTTTCCCTTTGCACTGCTTTCTCGTGAAAATGGGTCTCCATTAGCAGTACACCTCCAGGCGCTCCGATGGGAGATGAGACGGGGCTAAATCCCAGCACTGCCTCATGTTCCTGTACTTCCGTTTGCAACTGAATCGGCTGATGAGCAGCTACAGGGGCTCCATTTATCATATACATTGCCTGTTGTCCTTGGCTCAGAGTTGCCTGTGAAACGTTTCTGCCTTGGAGTATCAAACCTTCCATCCCATGGTTGCCATCTATTACATACAAACTCTGAGTGGGACTCTCAACAAAAATTGTGTTTGGCATTTGCTGCTCCACCAGGTAGAATACAGGCTGCTGTTGCACGAATAGTGTCTGGCTTGCTTTGGCACTTGGAAGCATGGCTGATTTATTAACCGTCTCAACTCTGGTAACGGAGCTTTGTTGTACCTGTTGTGGAGGTTGAGTCTTTTTGGTAACCTGGATGGTGCTAGTGCTGACAGTGCTCTCGCTTTTGTAGCTGGTTTCATCCGATTTGACTACTTGCTCAGTTTTGGGAGGGGGTAAGCAAGGCTTTGGAGGATGGCATATATCCGCTAATGTAAGGAACTTTGACCCCAGATTGTTAAGGAACTCCAGGTCATCGTCAGACTCAAGGAGGCTGCAACACCCAACAGAGCCAGCAGGGGTGCCTTGACCCTCGTAATTGTAATCCAGAAGACCATCTGTCGGGGCAGGGTTCGCTGCAGCACAGCTTGCTTTCTGCAATAAAGAAAAGAAAAGAAAATTCTGGCATCATTTATTTACCCTTATGTCATTCCAAACACAAAAAGTGAATGTTTGAAGAATATCTTGGCCACTCTTTTCAATATAATATAAGTAAATGAGGCTGGGGTTGTAAAACTGCAAAAAGATTGCAAAAGCGCTATAAAATTGTTGCAAAAATGGTTAAAATAACTTAGATTCCAAGTTTTTCAAAGTCACGCAACAGATTTGTGTGATGAATGTAGATAACCTTCTGAGCCAAATGCTGCCATGAAATCACTGATTCAGTGAGTTGACTTAAAACCAACAAAGAATTAATCATTCCGACTTACTTGGTCAATTGGGTCAACTGAAAAGGTTTTACTCAAAAGTATGATTCAGTCATGAATCGGACTGTGGCAAGCAGGACGGTAAGAATGGGGTGAGGTCGGTGGAGCGATTGATAATCCGCACCGTTTTTGAGTTTCTCATGGAGGAGCTTCGGAAGCATAAAAGGAGGAGCGACGAGAGAGGACCAGACCTGGACTATTGCTTTACTTTCGTTTTGTGTTTGTTTATGTTGTGATGAAAGTTTTGTGTTTGATCATTCGCCGGTTCCTGCCTCCTTCTTCCCTTATCAACGAACTGTTACACGGACATTGCTACTTCATTCATAAACATGCCAAGAAGAGGACGAATGTCAAGATGCTAAGTAAATAATAATACATGGAATATAGTCATATGGACCCTTTTTAAGATACTATTATGGTGTATGATTTGACATTTTGAAGCTTGACAGCCCTAGTCCTCATTCACTTTCATTATGTTAAAAAAATTTGCCAAGGTATTCTTTAAAAAATTCACTTATTTTCCACAGAATAG
Organism: Leuciscus leuciscus; assembly: GCF_965113295.1. Classification (NCBI taxonomy): domain Eukaryota; kingdom Metazoa; phylum Chordata; class Actinopteri; order Cypriniformes; family Leuciscidae; genus Leuciscus; species Leuciscus leuciscus. The sequence goes on from NC_138743.1 coordinate 24,315,653, forward strand.
TCTTACAAACGCTGTGCAGCGAAATCATGATCACAATTGTTATTACATTAATTTAAATTTGAATAAGATGCTACAAATAGATATAACCTCATACCTGAGAGAAGTATTCATTCAGGAATTCATCTCCCAATGCCATATCCCCATAAATGTCCTGTTTTTCTTGTACGAATGATGCAGAATAGAAATCACTGTTGCGCTGGTTGGCCTTTGAAAGGGTGTTTTTCCGGTACCGAAACCTGCTGTCAGTTTCTGTAAACCCATCGTTTATTTCATGGTTGAACTTTCTGCTGTCATTAGCAACACTAGCTTGAAAGGCCATTGTGGATACAGTGTTGGAAACCTTGACATCCTGGAACAGTTGTTTTTGGTCTATTGTAGCAACAGGGCTGCTGAGAAGAGGAACCTCCTATATACAAAATCATGTCCACATGTTGTAAACTGTGTTTTATGATATAAACTCAAGTTCTAATTTTACATTTGCATCTGAGTTAATTGCTTTTTCTTACCTTGTCCTCCCCTATGCCTTCAGTGTGATATGAAATAAGATATTCTTTAGCGTCAAAGGGCAAATCTGTGAACTTGCTCATGGTCCCACACTGACAGAAGATCAGTAAGAAAGGTACCACTGAAAATGCAAGCAACACAGAGTTTGTATTATAATCTCTATAAGGATGACAAGCTGTACAAATGTGTTGCGCACAGTCCACGGATAACTCACACAGGAGCAAAGCTGCGCCGCTGAGGAACAAGCCAATGGCTGGTGCTCCTATTTTCAACGGGAAGCCACGTTGTGCGGCTAGCCTCGGCCCACATGAGCCCTTTTTCTCACAGGTGCACACTTCTACCTCAAACTTTTGGCTGTCTGGACAGGACAGACCCTGAACATCAGAGATCTTCACTGTCAGCTCATAGATGCCTCGCCACAAAGCCTCCTGCGCATGAAAGCTCACAGTTGTTCCTACAAATAAGAGATAATTACACTCTGGTAACTCGTATAAACTGCATTCGAGTTTGTCTAATCTAGTGTGTTTTAAGTAATTAAACCTGCTTTGTCTTTACCGTTTATAGGCACCATCTCCCATTTTCCCACACTCTCCTCTTCTATCAGAACAAACTGGTAAGGTGCACCGTTTGGATCAGCGTCCTCGTCGAAAGCCGTGACATTTATCACTTTATTATTATCGCAAGTTTGATGATAGGTGCTGGTCAGTGTGGGGCAGTGGTCATTTGAGTCCTCCACCTTTAATGCTATTGTCCCAGTAGCTGTCTTAGATGGCACATCTAAAAATGTTGAAAGAAAAATACCCATTTAACAGCCTTCAGTATTACAAACCCACCCATTCTGGACTTGCAGTCCGAACACTTTCCGACATTCTTTCGAAAGTAGTTTTACAGGTTCTCTGCTTTTTTGAACATAAATACTTGGCTTTCTGACAAGGTTGGAGGTCATAATCATTTCAGCATTTTTTTTTTCGACCTCAGTAGGCTAACCCTTATCCTAACTCTTTGAAAAAATATCCTATGCAAATAATCTATGAAAAAAGATGCTTGCCTTGAGTCATGCAGATAATCTTTGCGAAGTAGGTTCCATTTACCAAAAACTTTGATTCTCGATCAGGAACCTTCGTCAGTTTAATCTCAGCAGTTTCCTCATCAATGGTTAACCAGTTATCGGGATCATGACCTTTAGCATACCTGGGTATTCAATTAATGATCAAAACAACGACATGAACATAGTGGATCAAAGATTATTTGGCCCCCATATAAACAACGATACCGCATTTGATAATATGCATCAATAATAACAATGATAGAAATCGATAATATATATCATTATTTACAAATCTAATCAATTACTATAATTCAATATTAAAAAGTAATATTAAAGCATTAATATAATTAATATTAATATAACAACTAGCTGTACACTTTATAATACAATTCATTACTTTGTGAACTTGGTATCAAAGCTCACCTCACATTTTCAGCTGGTTCTCCAGTATCACCATCCAAAGCAGCGAAGGTGCCCAGCACTATTGGGAAATCTTTATTTTCTGGATCTTCTGACACTGGGAAGTCTTTTAAAGAAGGTGAGAAGCTAGGGCCATCAGGTAGGTTGTTTACACTGATCTTAACTGGGTAACCTTTCCCAGCTGGTTTTTTATCAGGCTCAGATCCAGGTTTGCCAGAAGGTTTAGTGCCAGGTTTTATTCCTGGTTTAGATCCAGGCTTGACACCAGGTGAGGGGCCAGGTTTGGCTCCAGGCTTAACTCCAGGCTTACCTTCAGGTTTAAGTCCAGTATTACCACCTGCATCCACTCCGACGTCCACTCCAGCACCCAGACCCAATCCAGAATCCAGTCCAGCATCTACATCCAATCCAGCACCCAAATCCACTCCTGCATCCAGTCCTGCATCCAGTCCAGCATCCAGTCCAGCACCTACTCCCACATCTAACCCCACTCCCAATCCTGTTCCCATCCCGGCCCCTGCACCTGCACCTGCTCCTGCTCCCATGCCCGCTCCAGGTCCTACGCCATCCCTGTCCAGATTAACGTCCAGCTCTAAAGCACTTCCGTTTATAAAAGGAGCAACATTTGATATAACCAAGCTGAGGTCCAATCCTTTGATCTTTTCAAAATCAACAGGCTTCAGATGTAGACATGGACAAGAAAAAAGGATATAAATTTGATATGTCTCAACGCTGATGACATTCAAGAAAATTTTTAAATAGTTTAAAATGTATGTGCCAAGTTCTTAAAAAAAATTGAAAATGGTTTTGAAAAACTTGTACACAAATTTGAAGAAAAGGTTCAATTGAATGATTATTATCAGAAGAGGTGTATTGAACTAATGTATGAATTGCGTTTGTAATGTATTTTTCAATGAATTAAGAGCTAGCACAAAACAAACGAGTGTCAAGTCATTGACCCCTCAACAAATCGTATAATATGAAAAGTAAAGAAAAATCATTTACCTTGACAAGTTTTAGAATTCCCTCATTCGTTTTAGGGTCTGTTTCAATAGTGAAGAGATCGTCTTCATTTCCTTTATGAATATCAAACACTGCCAGCCAGTTATCAGTGAATTCCAGATCTTTGTCCAGGGCTTTAATTCTCATGACAACCACATCAGTCACACCTTCATCAACACTGCCTGAATACTAACAGAGGAAAGACACTGACTGATAGCACACACACACACACACACACACAAATATTTATGTGCCATTCTGGCTTTCACAGCTTGCAGCAGTATACTTTAAGATCTTACATGTTCTTTTTCAAGAGTGGGAACATTGTCGTTTATGTCCACAATATGAATTTGCACAGTGCCTGTTCCTGTGTTGCCAGATGGAGCTCCATTCATATCAACTCCCTGAACTATTAAAGTATATGTGTCGTGTCTCTGTAAAAGAGAATTGGCCAAAAACCTGAATTTAAATGATCATGCAGTTTCAATGTTATGCAGTGCCAGTTTTCATATCAGTTACCTCTCGATCCAAGGTTTTCTCCTTCACATAGACTTTCCCGGTTGCTCTATCAATGGAGAACATATATTTGGATTCTGCTGGTGTTTGATTTATTATACTGTATGCTATCTTGGAATTGATAGTGCCTGGCTCGTCCGCATCAGTAGCTGTTATCTGCATGACAGGTGTTCCTGTAGTTTCATAAGATCGTTGACAAAAAAAAGTGTCATTTATGTTAAGTATTTAGGGGGGTGTATGATAATGTTAAAACACAATGAGACTCGCTTAAAAAAGTTATTATTGAAGCAGTAACCTATAAACATCATCAAAAAGTGTGCTATTTTAGGCTAACCTATGTATAAAATATTGTTTTTAATTTATAACCTTTTAGCCTGTAGAACAGAGACAGCTGTGTGTAGTTAAGAAAGTTGGGAAACTGCTACAGTTGATTAGGAAAAAAGTAAGAATAATGTGGTAAGAAATTAACACAACCCACCAATCTTGCTGCTTTCCTTCACAGATCCCCTTTGTAATTTGATTATGGGTGTGTTATCATTCTTATCCTCAACTTTAATCTTCAGCTCAATGTTTTCTTCAGCTATTGATCCGTTACGAAATCTTGCTATGCCAGTCAGCTATATAAGAGAAAAATAAGAAAATATGTGTTTTTTAAGGACTCATATTGCAGACATTATGTCATTCATCATTTCATGAAATGAATTACCCAAACCTGGAGCACAACTCACATTGTATAAGGATGTTTTCTCTCTGTCCAGCAGACCGGTGACCCTAACAAAGCCATTCTCAGGATTGATTACAAACAAATTATATGGTGCCTTGTCAGCACCATGACCTGTTAGTCCATATTCCACCATCTGCCAGTTAATATCTTTATCAGACCGGATCTAAAAAAAAAGAAGATCAAGATCGTGAATACTAAGTATTAAAATGTGTGACTGTAAAAATGGTCATTATTAGCAAAAATCAAAATAGACAATATTGCTGTATTTATTAAAATTTTAAATAAAAAAAGATATTTTTTTAAGTATTATTCATGTGCCCTCATAACCTTTAATCAAAATAACTTCCCCTCCCTCTTGCAGCATCATCTCTTCTCATCATCTCTTCTCTTCTCTGGTGACATGTTTAGTGGCGCGAGGGCTGGACAACCTTATATGTGTTTACGGACATGATGTAATATGCACATAAAGACAGGGTGATGCCGGTGCATAAATCGAGTTACCCCTCCCACTTCTGCTAGTTTTACTGAGATATCTTAATTGTCCCGTGCGAATTGGCCATTAATATTACACACATCCTGTGATAAAATTATATTACTCCATCTACCCTTGTTAAACTAATGCCGTCCAAATTGGGCTTATGCACGCAAACTTTCGAAACACTTCCCTCGGGGGAATGCCGACCACCATTTTGGAGTGCGTTTAACTTTGTCAAGTGGATGAGCGAAGTAGACCCTCATTTTAGGAGCAAGTCTACTGAATATGTACAGTTCAATCTGACCGTAATGCAACATGATTGTGAAATCACAGCGGATCACGCTTCATTTACCGCATTTTATTAGTAGCCTAGTTACCTTAAGCTGACTGTTTTGTACACAGTAATAGTTTATTGTATTATTATCATTTTATAGTTGATATAAATATATGCATATTTAATAGGCTACTTGTTTATATAAAAAAAAATATAAAAAAAATCATAATTCATGATGATGAAGTCATGAATGAAAAATGTTGAACTCGTGTTAGTTCCTGATGATTCATGAGATATTAATGCATGAATGAATGCATAATTCATGCATGAATTTATACATGAATTCATGGTAATTCATGTACCCTTACTGTAAAGTGTAAAAATCTAATTTTGTTGGTGACATGCAACAATTTTTATCAAGCAAAACGCCTTATACGGCTTCGACCAACAACATCAACAAGAATGGAGTTCTGTGAAACCGGGGGTTTATGTTCTGGTGATGGCCCTGTATGAATGATTCAAGTGTATGCAAATATAAAAAAATATAACTAAAATACATTTTTTTTTAAATGCTTTCAGCTTTTGCTTTGCTGGGATATACTGAGTGGTATGTAGGGCAGCTTGAAACAGCTTGAAAGCTTTAAGAACCAGTAGAACCAGATCTCAAACACCACCCAATGCAAGCAAAATATGTCTTTGAGTTGTGTACAGAAAAAAAAAAGAGAAGAAGAAAAAAGAAGAACATGTAAAATGCTTACTTTTGCCACAAACTCCTCTTTTGTGTAGTCAACATTCTCATACAGTCTTGTTGGTGGAAGAATCCACTCTCGTTTCCTTCGATTAGATCTGCTGTTGGCTCTTGATGCCTAAAAAATTTGATATTTTTTCAGAATGTATGACATTAAGTACATATCCAATGCACTGACATTACTTTGTTTACCATACATCCAGTATTATTTATTTTTTACATAAATGAAAAATGTATTATTTATCTGCACTAGACTAAAACTGTCTGGTCATTAAGTATAAAGAATAACTACCTCTAATCCCACTATTCAAGTAAAGATCTTTGGGAATTTTCCTTTATACATTTTAGTGACTATTTCATCACAAGTCATGTCAATTTGATCTATTTCAAATGTGTATGGTTGGCAACTAATGTTAATAAAAATAGATCCAAATGCTATTTTCAAGTGTGTGAACACTAACAACAATGTATTATGGACTATTGGAGCACTAGTGTGCATTCTGTGAAAGCATTGATCTTTCTCTCCAGGCTTGTAAATGCTGTTTGTGAATTATTTATTACTGGCCATGGCAACATATATATATATATATATATATATATATATATATATATATATATATATATATATATATAAACACACACACACACACACACACACACACACACACACACACACACACACACACACACACACACGTACTGTAAATCTGTCCTCTTTACAGTAAACTGAGTACACATACTTGCTGAGGTGACAGCAATGCCTCTCTCACTTTTTGTCTATTTTAAGAATCTGCTGCTGTAGCAAAGAGTGCAAGTTTAAACTTGAGACTATGCTCCCCACAGGCATTTTTTTTTATATTAACCATGATGAGTGGTAGATACCTCTCGCTGCCAGTGGTTAAGATGACAATAGGCCACAACAATTAGTGACTATCATGATTTTTGTTTTGTTTTTTGTGGAAACAGTTTCAAGAAAAACAGTTTTAAAAGTTAGAATGATCAAGAGCAGCAAGTGTGCTTGTTGATTAAAGATAATGCACTTTTTATTGTTAACATACTATATACGTATGTTAACAACAAAAGAACATTATCTGTAATAATTACATTTGTTTAAATTAGTAAAAAAAAAAAAAAAAAATTCACGTATTCAATGTATTTGATGCCAAAACACCTGTTGGTTCAGTGTCACTCACCACAATCCTGCATAGCAGCAGGACCAAACATATTCGTCCAAGCCAAATGGGAGACATGACAGCTGTAGATCAGATGTAAGCGGTCAGTCCTTGTTTCTCATTTCTTCTCCAGTCCTTCTTCTCTTTCAGTCCTGAGCTGTTGATCTGAGCTATGCTTGTGTAGAGGATTTGAGGAGGGGGAGGAGGGGGGGCATGGGGGGTTGGGCAGGTTACTGATCACTTTTTGGGTGGGGCGTCTGAAACAGAACTTTCTCTTGTACACACCCAAGCGTGAGAGTTTTCTGATGTGGAGGAGCCCACTACAACCTCTCTCTCTAATTCAACATTTAAACTGTAAGAAGATACAGTGACTATGAGATACAGTGCTGAATGTGAGGTTGTGAAACATGTAATGGTGTCCCAAAAAAGGAATTTTATGGCATTGATAGCAAGATATCAAACCAAATGTTTCTAAGTTTTTCTGAGTAACTTTTCTATGACTTTTAAGCAAGGTGATTTTTTGTGGCTGGATGAAGTCAGTTCTCCTCAAGCTTACATAGCAGAGTAAAAGTGTAGTTCTTCACATTAACTACAAACATTTACAAATGTAAAAAAATAAAATAAAATAAAATCACAAAGTGTCACAGTACTTTAGTATCGAGCATTGTTTTATCATTTGAAATCTGACACACCACTTTTTGTGAAATGTTTTGCTTGAAAATGGCTTGCGCTCTATTTCTTTAAAACAAATTGGACTTGGTTTGATATTTTAATATAAGTGAAGTTCACAACGTATATTTCGGGAGGAGTGAACCCATCTCATCTTTCAAATAACCTCCGGAGCATATAAGCAGCCGTTCACCTTGCTTTGGCATCAGCTGTTTTGGCATCCCTCAACCTCCCCAACTCAACATAATTTAGGCATCTTGCTACCATACTCATCATCCAAGCATTAGTAGTCCAACTGGGGGGTATGTCTAAGCTAGAGTTGAAGCTGCTTCCTCGAGCCCCTCTACTGCGGACAACAAGCCAAATACACTTAACCTTATAAGCTTAAAGATTATATGGGCAAAGGAACTCATGAATGTAGCTTAAGAGTCTAAATAGGTTTTGGTTCCACTAAACCGACTGGCAATACTTCAATGAACTTTGATAATTCACCTGCACTACAAGTTCATGTGCTACACCTTTCACCAAAATGCAGTCTGCCCCAGGGAAAATATCAATCAAAAGGAAACACCCGACCAGTGTGGTAAAAACATCAATACAGTTTATGCCACTAGATGGTGTGAATCACAAAATATAACTCTAGCCATATATGTGTATATATATATATGTATTTATTTATTCATGCTTTTATATGGGTGCAGTAGTAACAATAAAGGTAACAGCTTCCAAATGCATATCCAATGCAAAACACACATAATAGGAAACAATATGCATTGTGAAAAGTGCTATACCAATAAACTTGAATAGTTATAATGTACATTAAACATTCAGTAATGATTAGAATTTATGGTTAAGGGCAGTTTTTTCAAGCGACTGAAAAATAAGATACATTATTAACATGCTCAAGACAACATTGTGTTTAAAAACAATGAATGGCCATCTTGCAAACAACTTAACTTCACTGTTTATTATCACAATCTATTAAACCACAGTCGTAGTTTCGGCAACAAAAATCCCAAGAGAAACAATTATTTTAAAATACAATAGTATCTGTGGTATGATTTCCATAGGACATAACTTTGACTCCTCCCCTCTGTTTATAGTAATGCAATTAGGCTATGAAATCATGAAATCATGTCACTGTCTGAACTGACTGACTAATAATAATCAACAATTTTAAATCAATCAACATAAATATTCATATTCCAGTGATTCAAATGATTTGATTATTCAATTTATGAAAATAAAACCTTTACATTTAAATGCTACATAATCAGACATAAGAAATGGCTACATAATAAATTATTTAATTATTTATTTATTGTTATCAACTATTTTAAATCAATCAACATAAATATTCATATTCCAGTGATTCAAATGATTTTATTATTCAATTTATGAAAATAAAACCTTTACAATACATTTAAATGCTACATAATCAGACATAAGAAATGGCTACATAATAAATTATTTAATTATTTATTGTTAATCAAATTATGAATTGCTTTATAAAATGTCTAATGTGCTAACCTGTCCTTTAAAATATACTCTGTAAAATACATTATCCCTTTGTAAGACATTATTTATTAACATCATTGGCCTTTAAATATGTTCAAAACACACTGCAAAAATGCTGAATTCTCAAAAATGCTCATGACCATGTGTTGCCATTTTAATATTGAGTACTTCTAATTCATCTGATACCTAAAATAGTTTCTCTGTGAGCAATTCCACCATGAGAATGAATGGTATTAAAATTGGGAATTGATCACTCCTAACTATTCAGGTGCCCATTTTGTTACATGTCCTTTGGACCTTGTGGATCATGTCATAACCAATTAAGTCAGAACTCTGGACACTGTAGAGCGGAATAACTGTTTACTGTTAACTGTTGCCTGAGGCAATCCTACAGGACTAAGTGCTCCTGGACTCCTGGCAAGTGGACGCTGAATGGGACTATCTAGAATAGAGGGACCATTAACCAATGGTCTACTCTGTCCACTTTCCCCCGATACAATGTTCTGAACATTTGAGAAGGGACCACTTACTAATAGCTGACTGTTTACTTGGCCATTTGCAATTTGAGGCATGTTCACTAGAGTTCCAGAGCCTCCTACTAAAACATTACCTCCATTGACACTACTCTCTAGAATTGTTACTGTCCCTTGTCCATCATTCTGTGTACTGGAAACGGAGCCATCAATTACTCTTTGGTTCATACATATTTGTCCACTGGAAATGGAGCCATCAATTACTCTTTGGTTCATTTGTATTGGTCCACTCAACTCCTGAGGACTCACTTGGTAAATTGGTTGAGGGCTCATGCGATGATTTGGACCAAGACCACTGACTAATACCATACTTCCATTGACTGAACCATCTATAAGAGTTACTCTACCCTGCCCGCTCTCTCCTGATACAACCGATCCCACAGGTACTTTAACCGTCTGCAGCGAACCAGTTCCATCTAGTTGTTGCTGTGGCATCATTACAAAGTTTGAAGTTGTTGAAAGGTTCTGGATTATCATAGGATTAACTTCACCTAAACATTCATTAATCATGACTGGATTTTGAGGTCCAATTTGAGAGTACAAGACATAATCACCAATGATGCCCTGCTGTCCACTACCTAAATGTGCAAGTGCATGGCCATTACCTTGAGTCAGAAGTATGTCAGCTTCTGGAGTTCCATTATTTATGTAAAAACCTTGCCCAAGACCATCCTCAGACAACAAAACATTGCTTTGCATTGGCTGGTCGAATACGAAGTACATAGGCTCCTGTACGACCATCTCATGACTAGGTGCGGTTTGGACAAGTGGTGACTTGACAGTTATCTCCACAGGACTGGGTTGGTCAGTGTTGGTCATGTGATTGGAAGATACTCCAGTAAATGCAGTTGTGGTTGGTGTTGTCTCTACAGTATTTACAATAACATTTAGGTCAGCCTGAGACATAGATTGAGTCTGTCTAAATCCACAAACCTCAGCCAAGGTATTGAACTTGAAACTCAGGTTGTTTAAGAACTCCAGGTCATCATTGGACTCGTTGTAGCTGCAGCTGTCAACAGAACCGGCAACAGATCCTTCACCCTCATAATCATACTTCTTCAATCCTTCCTCTGGAGAATCACACTTTACAAAATACGTAGATTTCTGCAAAAGAATGAAAGAAAATATCATTTTAAATGTAATCGAATGAGGTGTTCATAAAATATCTTCATGTTGTTGAAAAGAAAGTCATACACATTTTGGAGCAACATGAGAGTGAAAAAATTAAAACAATTTAGGTAAACAATCCCTTTATGTATGAAAAAAATGCCTCCATACAACACATAATAATAATAATAATAATAATAATAAAAATAACATACTTGCGTGAAGTAATCTTTTACAAATGCATCCAAAAACACCTTATGCACTTCTTGACATCTGGCAGAGTTTTCCATATCTGCTCCGTCAGTATCACAGTAAAAGCCTCCAAATGCACTCTTCTGCATCATTCCTATTTTGGAACCCTTATAGACTAGTTGGTTTGATTGCTGTACATGAATGTCATCCATTGGGGTTTTATAGTTTATAGCTTCCACCATTCCTGAAGGTTTTTTGGATATTGTTTTTTTATCACCCCATCCATTGTTGAGTTTTGGCGGGGTGCTCATCAGAACATCCTGGAAGAGAAACAGAAGAAATGATCACATAATACAAAAGTGTTTTACACTGTCACTTGTTCCCTCAGAATATAATTATGAGCTGTGTAACATGATGAGGGGATTTTTTTTTTAACCTTGTCTTCTCCTTTTCCCTCTGTGCAATAGGAGATAAGGTGTTGCTTGGTTTCAAATGGCATGTCAATAAAGCCATGTCCAATTCTAACACATTCACATTTTATTAAGACCATGAGCACCACTAAAAATACAGAGACAGAAACACAAACACTATTTTACAATGTTACCACAAATAATTTGAACTTTACAGTTAACTAAACTTTATATTTACAGTAGTAGACCATAGCAAAGTAAACCATGCTCACAGATTAGGCAGAGGAATCCTAGAATCAGGAAACCAATTGCTGGCGCTCCAAGAGTGGCTGATGCAGTGCGTACTGCTGCCATTTTTGCACCACAAACCATGCCTTCAGAGCAGGTACAAACTTCTAAATGGAGGACTTGCTCATCGGGGCAGGCCAGTCCTTGCATGTCACTGATCTCCATGGTGACTTCGTAAAAGCCAGGCCATAATTCCTCTTTAGAGAGCAGTGAAGCACTTACATCTGAAGAGGTGAGAAACAGTTAGAGACCTGACTATGAGGTTACTTTCAACTCAAAAGTTAACAAGAAAAATCATTATGTACTTTATATGTTGCTATAAATTACATTAGACATTTACATAATTATCTGAAAAAGTTTCATAAGATATTATTATCAAAAAACAGAGATTAATTGGTAGTTCTGTTTGGTATTACCATTTATTCTCTGCAAGTTCCATTTTCCCCTTGTCTTCTCTTGTATCAAACGGAACTTCAGTGGAGCTCCGTTGGGATATGAATCAGTATCTTCTGCTGTGACATTCACTACTCTAGTATCACTGCAGACAGTCTTCACATTATCAAGGAGTTTGGGGCAGTTATCATTCAGGTCCTCCACCTGCAAGGCTATAGTCCCTGTAGACGTCTGAGGGTGCAGCTCTAAAATGTATAACAAACACAAAACATGTTGCAATTAATCTTTTTAAATATTCTTTTAATATATACTAGTGTTTAAAAATCACCCAGGACACACTTCATGAAGTTGGTTGAGAGAAATTAAACAGAGTGTAAAGTGTAACGACTGTACTCTAAATTGTCGATAACAATAAATAAAAAGTAGGTGTGTCCAAATATTTGACTGCTAATGTAAAGGTTCCCAACATAACTCTTTGTTCCTACTAACCATCTGTAATGCAGAGGATCTTGGCATAGTAGGTCCCATTTACCACATATGGAGACTCACGATCTGGTAACTTGTTGAGTTTGATCTCAGCAGTGTCCACGTTAATAGAAATCCAGTTGTCAGGGTCATATGCCTTTGCATATCTATAAAAAAACATGGAAAATTACCTGATTGCTACATTTGGGGCTTATTACAGGAATAGTTTATCACATTTTGTAAAACCAAGGTGTAATAATGCTTCTTAACAAACCTGATTGAGTGTAATCAGTGCCAGTCCTCCCTATTCACAAACTACACTTAGGGCCCCCAAACCATCAGGGGGCCCCCCTTTCTCTCAAAGATTATTTAAGTAGCATATCACTATATAATGTAAACATATTTTTATAACAAACACAAATGTGGATTCAACTTAAGCGGAGTTATGTAGAAATGTATTATTTATATTTATTTAATAACTGTTTTGGACATCATGCAGTGTGGCAGATAATGACATATGCTTCTTGACATATGGCTATGGCTTCCAAACGAAGCTATCTGTCCGGAGCAGAAAAAAAAGAGAATGCGCCAAGAATGAAGTGGGTATGTATTTTTGTAACATTTTAAATTCTTATTTAGTCTTGACAAACCAATAAATTTGTACAAAAAATAAAATAATAATAATAATAAAAAAACTCCAGTCCAGATCTCCGGCCCCTGGTTCCATATTAGTCAACTCAGGGATGGGCAGTATTTATGATACATGTATTTCAAATATGTATTTCAAATATAAAATAATATTTTGTAATTTGTATTTGATAGGATTTATGAAAATGGCTTCATATTTTGTATCAAAATACTTGAGTGTTTTGTATTTTTGTAGTTTTAAAATACTGTAAAATAGTCTACATGATGACATCATAAAAACGCGGCCTCTGATTGGTGCCTACTCAGTAGTTTGCTCAGACCTTTTGAGATCAGAACGGAAAATGTATCCATATGGACGAAGGTGGTCAAGATAAGAAACGTGTTGGCTGCCAGCTTTCCATAAATTTTTTTGCATAAATTGCTATTATTTTTAACAGTTCATGTTAAGTTTTGGTGTTCGTTTTAGTAGCCTAGGCTAAATAGTTTACCAATTTACATAATATTCTTAGTTAACGTTAGCTTGCTACTTTCAGCTTATGTTAAGTTCGTCGGTTGTGCACGAACAATAATAAGAATAAAGTATGAATGACTGGTCTTCTTATGAATGACTTGTTTGTCATCGAGTCAGTGTTGCTGATGCAAAGTAGGCCCTTCGTTACCAAACACCAACTAACTATATAAGGATACAATTATGTGTAATTCGCAAACTGTTAAAAATTAAATGGTTGCTTACTTTAAAACTAACCTTCATCTGGGAGATCACAGGGATATGTGAATATGTGATCTGTTAACGGTTGCACATTTCAGATTTATTACATGACTCGGGCAGAGAAAAGCTGTTGCTATCAAACATTGCTTACTTAATCAACTGAGTCAGTGTAATGGTGAAGGGATAGATCAAATAGGCCAATTAATGGAAGGTATGCAAATAAATGTCATGCTCCCCTGTAAAAGTATTTTTTTGTATTTGAAAAATACAAAAATACAGTAGTTTATTTTAATACATGGTGTGGCTGCTATATTTTGCAGTTTATTTTGATACACTTAAAATGAATAATCAAAACGTTTTTGTGCGTGGTTTAACATATAAGAAATAAACACATTCCTGTTCAGTCATGCAAGCTGTACTGTGAGTCCTGTCAGGTGCTTTAAAAACAATTCCCATTATTCTAAAGTTAGAGAATTATCCATGTATTTTTGTCTGTTTACTTTAGCTTTCGTAAGCTATAGTTATCATTTTTTAGTTTCATTAATAAATCAAGCATTTGGAAAATAATTTCAGCTGTGTGTAGTTCCCTTTCAAATGGGAACTCGCATAGCATCCTAGGACGCTATGGGGAACCTTTGTTGCTTGATTCTCTCTCAAGGGATGAGAATTGAGCACCTGCTCCCCACGGTTCAGGTTTGGCCATCATAACGGCAGGCAGGTTCGATGTATCCTATCATATCATACGAAGTTTAAAACATTTAAATAGACATATCAAGTAGTAGAAAATGTACAGGCTATATATCTTAGCTGATTATTAGGCTACTCTTGTCAGAGCTTGTTTGGTTTCTGAGAAACATGCAAAGACGGGACACGACTGTTTGATTTGCATTCAGTTCACACACTCATTATTGTGTAGTGATTTTGGAGGTTAATGTATAATATCGTGCTTTCCCCTGACTTACATTTTATCCAGCAAACACGAGGAGTGACTGTGTCAGCCTCAGCCGAATATTATTAGGCATAATTATTTGTTATTCATTTTGAAGCCATTATCCATGCCTTTCCGAATAAGGTATTTGGCTTTGGGCACACCCCTAACAGGCACCCTCTTATACCCACAGTCGCACTAGCAGTGACGTCTCAGGCTGTCGCCAGCCAATGAAATTGTCGCGTTTCAATGGGGGCCCCTTCACAAAGTTTTGCTAAGGGCCCCTACAAGTTAGTGTAGGACAGGCACTGTGCTGCATATTTAACCAGATAATTTTGTTGAAAATTTTTACAATCTTGTTGTTTAACCAAAACATTCTTGAAGAACACTCACTTTACTTTTTCTGCTGGTTTCCCTGTGTCTTCTTCTACAGCAGTGTAGGTGTCAATTATTTTTGGAATAGAACTTTTGGAGTTTTCAGATACAGATATAGGCCTGACCTTTGGCCAGAACTTTGGGGGTTCTGGTTGGTTTTTCACACTGATCTTCACTAAGTATGGCTTTTGCCTGGACACGCTGGTAAACAGTGGTTTACCGTTTCCTCCTAAAAACACAGATTGACCGCCGTTTCCAGAAGCTCCAGATTGACCACTGGCTCCAGAAGCCCCAGATTGACCACTGGCTCCAGAAGCCCCAGATTGACCACTGGCTCCAGAAGCCCCAGATTGACCACTAGCTCCAGAAGCCCCAGATTGACCACTAGCTCCAGAAGCCCCAGATTGACCACTGGCTCCAGAAGCCCCAGCTTCACCTGCTGCTCCTGCTCCACTCCCTAGAGGTGCTCCTGGATGAGCTTTGTTTGAAACAACTAGGTTCAGGTTCATATCAGATGCTGACTCGAAGTCAACAGGCTAAAGGAGAGAAAAAATGGGTTGCACTTTATTTTACAGTACGTGCACTTACGTGTACTTACAGTGTACTTACCTAAGAAAGTACTGGCTAATATAAGGTAAGTACATGGGTTAAGGTTAAGTTTAGGGGTAGGTTCAGGGTTAGTACCTAGTTATTACCCAGTTATTGTAATTACTATATAATAAGTACAATGTATGTACATGGGGAACAGGACTGTAAAATGAAGTGCTACCGAAAGAAATACATTTGGTTACTCAATACGAACCATGTAATAAATATATATGTAAATAACATGTGATGAGTACATCACACTAAAACAGCACACCCTTACTACATTTTAGCCTTAATCTCATTGGTTCAGTCACATGAACTTCTTAGAACTGTGTACAAAATAAGCACTGACCTTGTTCAGGTACAAAATACCCATATTTGTCCTCGGATCAGTTTCAATAGTGAAACGTCCATCCTCGTTTCCAGAGACTATTTCAAAAACGGCCAACCAATTGTCTGTCCTATCTTCATCCATATCCATTGCCTGGATCCTTAAAACCTCAATGGGGGCCACATTCTCATCAATACTTACTGAAAACTATAAAACCAGAAAAAAACAGGTCACAATCTTTCCCATTACCATCTATTATTAAACATTTTCTTATACTAAAGTTAATAATGAAAAGTCTAAGAGGAATACCTTTGAGAAAAAGGAGTACATTTTAGAATATGAATGCAATGCGCTAGATGGTTAAGCATAAACAATAAAACAAATAAAAACGTAACGAGAATCTGCACATCGTGTTTTATATTCTGGGTTTCATCTGCTTGCCTGAACATAGTAAGCATCATCGATAAGGTGTATGCTGAATTTGGTATTTTAATATCACTGTCTTACAACATTTTAGTGGTTAGTACAAACCTAAAAAAAAAAAAAAAAAAAAAAAAAAACTGGCAGGCAATGGAGGAAAACCTGGTTTTGCCCTCCAGGTGCTTGTACACAAGGGTGTCACATGAGAACTATGAATTGTCTTTGAAATATAGTTAGTGCCGAATGTGATAGTGATGATAGTGAACTTTTTTAAAATATGCTTAAGTGGCATTTTATTGTATTAATATTATATCTCCAAGTACAGTTTGTTTTAAATATACTATAAAGGTTTGAAGTACACTACAAGTGTACATTCAATGCATTTAAGTGCACTTCTTTTTTCACAAGGGTATGAAGAAAACAACACTATTTAATGTCAGAATTGTGACCTCCTGACTATTTATATTAGCCAATGCATATAGTCACCTCATCCTTCTCCAAAGTAGGAATATTGTCATTAACATCCAGGATGTCTATAGTTACAGAAGCTGTAGCAGAATTTCCTTGAGGACCTCCATACATGTCAGCAGCTTGCACCGTAAGAACATAAGAGCTGTGTTCCTGTTTAACAAAATAGGAAATTAATCCATCTTGACTCTTTGGCAAAAGAAAATGACACATAATCACACATATAAATACCAGTATAACTGAAGCAAATACCTCTCTGTCAAGCGTTGGGTTGTTCACAGAGATTGTTCCATTGTCTTTATTCACAGCAAAGAAAAGCAGCCCATTATTTGGCTCTTGTTTGATTAAGGTGTATGCTATCTTACTGTGAAGAGTGTTTGCCTTATCTGCATCTTTGGCCACAACTTGTGTTACAAAGGTTCCTGGAAAGAACACAACAATTAAAAATAATAATAATAATAATAATTTTAATTGTTATTGAATTTTCTGATTTTCTCTATATATATAGAGAGAAAATCAGACAATGGTTGACAATGTCAATGCAGATGGTAGGCTCACCAACACTACACCCCTCATAAACGCTGCTTCGTTCTGGCTTGTTGAAAACTGGTGAGTTATCATTCTGGTCCTCCACGGCGAAGTTTACTTTAATATTATCTTCAGCTATGGTGTTGTTTGAGAACCATGCAGTGCCAATAAGCTACAAGATAAAAAATAAAACAAGGCTTCTATGAAGCAAAAATCTGATGATATTGTTATTTTACCATTTAGTTTTCAGAAAATGTTTTGAGCTAGATATCTGAAACCAACATACAGTACAAATCCGTTTTTTAACCTTGAAAGTTACTGAGATATAGCCCTTGTGACAACTATAGTCTCGGTCTAGAGCATAATACATGACTGTGTACTATATGTATATGCTTTGTATCTTAAATATTGTGTGTTCATTATCCTCACGGTGTAGTTTTCTCTCTCCTCACGATCCAGAGGGCGTAAGAGGCGAACAAACCCTTTGTACTCGTCTACCATGAACTGACCAACAGGGGGCAGGTTAGCTCCTGGACCCTTTAGTGTGTAGCGCAGCTTCATTTCCAGGTCCATGTCTGATCGCATCTGAGAAAGATCATGTTGCAATAATGCAGGTTAGAATACTGTTACTAAAGATGAGTGTAAATTGTCCTAAAACCCGGAAAGTTTAAAATCACAATTCATGATTTAAGATTCCTAAAAATTGTAACACCCAAAACATATCATCAGTTTGGCATTTTCTAAAGTTTAATGGTAAAAGTTACATTTTCACAAACTGTAGTGCACAAACTTTATAAACAAACTTGACTGCATTCACCAAGCTTCAACACTGTTTCTGTAAGAAAACATTATCAAACAATCATTTCTTTCAATTCTTTTTAATATCTTTAACCCCTTGTTTTCATAATTTATTAAATACTTTTTTGTACTATGAACTGTAATATGTCACATCATACAGCTCAGATAGTCATATGTCATATGATTTATAGTTAGTACTATGTCTAAAGTGGACTATCAAAATAAAGTGTAACCAAATAGGTTTTAAAGTAAATTCAAACCAACATTAGTTGGCTAATCCCTCCTGAGTGATAACTTAATCTACACTACATTTCCAACACTGTAACCCTGTTTTTTTATTGTTAGATATATTTTTATGTAATATGTACATCAAATATGTAATATTTTATGTTTTATGAAATGAATTTAATGCGTATTGCTTGAAAATAAGCAAAAATTTTAAATAATTGGACATGTCCCAAATTTTGGTAACAAGCCTAATTTAAAATGATTGGAAAATAAAACAGGTCATACAATTTAGTTTGTATAGTTTTATTTTCCACTAAAAAATAAAGGTATTGTATTAAAGGTATACCCGTTTCGTGGAAAGTGCTGACAACTGGCTGTATGACAGTTTTATCTTTTAATAAAGAAATTGATTTACTGAGTAAGAATACTGAATAACTTGATTATAACTTGAATAACTGAATATTATTATCGAAGCCGGCATTGTAATATGCAGTGCAACGAGTGGAGAGATTTGCAGTATTGTAAGGTGTTTCTACCCTGCTGATATAGGGCTCATTGCTGTAGTCCACATTTTCCATTATCTTTTTAACAGGTACAACCCATTCCCTTTTATGACGCTGCTTCTGTGGAACTTTCCAACAGTCTCCAGTGCTCAGGATCTGTAAAAAAAAAAAAAAAAAAAAAAATTAACACATAACAACAACTATAATATTTGCTCCATAACACTTTTAAAAAAAACTTTTTATTATTATTATTATTATTATTATTATTTTATGATGGCCCTGGTTTTTAGGTTTAATTGTTATGTTCTTTTACGGTGATAAATGGTTGTGCAGTTTTTTTGTTTTTTTTTTACAACTTTGTGTATGCAAGAAGTAAAATGTGAGATGGTTCACCTCTTCTGTATGCTAACAAAACAGTTACAAGTGAACATCCGATGCTATATTCATATTTTGTAAAAAAAAAAGAAAAAAAAGAGTAGGCCTATGACTTTCTTAATCAGCAGTTTTGTCTTGTTTACAGTAAAAATATCTTAACATCCTTCAAACAACTTATATTTTCTATTATTATTCTATTATATCTATTATTATAACTTATTTTCTATTAAGATATTGTGACTTGCAGCTGTGCTTACATTTTTTTTCTTACCTCATTGGCATATGGTTTAATCATAAAAATCATAATCATAAAAAAACAGTGATGTTACAGTCATTACGGAATAGCATTTTGGTATCTGTATAAGCACTGTAATATATATATATATATATATTATATACATTTCAAAGTTGTAAATAAAACAAAGATTACCGGAGTATGTTTTATACGTATACAATTTAAGTTCTTGAAAATGTCATGTTTAATTCAATATGTTACTTGCTGATACTATAGTGATTTCGGAGTGAACATTTTTCTATACCAATTCTTATATTATGTTAATATACCAACCTTTTTGAGGTTCAGTTTGTTACTGTAAAATATACTGATAATCCTGCATACCAAATGCCACAAAATCACTAAATGTAATTTAATTAAAAGCAAACAGGGCTGCGTTTCCCGATAACGTTGTCTCTTAGCGCGTTACGAAGACTCTTAAGGTGTAACTTAACTAAAGGTATAGCCTACCATTTCTAGGCGTGTTCCCCGAACCATACCTTAGGAAGGTGCTTATCAATTAATCTCTCGTGCAGGGGCTGTTTCACTGCACTATGTGAGAAAGCGGTGTTCTTTATAAAAGAAGCACTTCAGAAATAGTTGAAATATAATTTATTAGGACTCATGGGATATTATAAAAAATAATCCAAACTATAATAGCCTATAGCCTAGCCTACATATTTTTAAATTGTATCATATATTGCTGCCATAATAACCATTTCAAATGTTTACGTGCTTTCTTCTATTTCCCATTTTTGTTCACTGAGGTGGAGCTGCGATGAAATATTGTTCTTGTAAATACTTTCCAGCATTTCAGTAATAAAAGGTTGGGTGAGAAAAAACACTGACATTATGGATTCGGACGGCAATAAAATCACTTACCCCTGTAAATGTTTAAAATACCGTACGAGTCCATAATAAACAATTAGCGTCTGAATAGGACTGACAATAGCCTACAGTATATGCTTTCCCTGGCCTTTGAAAGCGCTCCGCGGACGGCGCCGTCTTTTAGAACAACTATTCGCTGTATCGCTGCCATAGTTTGAGCCAACTCCCCACCACAATCATTCCCTTTAAATAGACTATTAAGCCTTTAATGGTTCGGCAGCTGATGTACCTTTGGATAATATAATTAAAAATCTAACAACAATCCGTATAATGACAATTTTATTATTTGCATGAAAACACTTGAATTAGCCTAATTGAACACTGTCTGGGTGTATTAAAACTTCAGAATTATATTCATATAGACCTGCAACAGTGATAAGGTAAAGCTAAGAGTGGTCCAGACCAACCTTCCGAACGTATGACTTACAGAAGGTATACTTAACTAAGAATGTTTCGGGAAACACGTATTAACGATAAGGTAGCCTACAGCTTAAGGTGTAATTTAAGAATGACGTAGTGTTAAGAAGGTTTCGGGAAACCCAGCCAAGGTTTGTAGCCTACAGCTTAAGGTGTAACTTAGGAACGACGTAGCGTTAAGAAGGTTTCGGGAAACGCAGCGCAGAATAGTGCTTCTTTCCCTTATAAAGTATACAGGGATTCATACCTTTTACTTACAATTGCTTTGTTAAATATAATACACATTTTCAGTATTATGTACATGTATTGTGTGTCTTTTAAAACATAATATTATTGGTAACATTTTACAAAAACATGGTCCCATTAGTTTAGGTTAGTTAATTGGTTTAATTAACAATGCTCAATACATTTGTTACAGTAGTTAGCGCACGGTTCATGCTAGTGCATGTTAGCACAATTTTTAGGTTTTAACAGCAGCATTTATGCCTTTTCTGTTAAATATTAACAGTGCAGTTTTTCTTCTCAGGTAAATTGATCTGGTTTTGGTACTATTTAGATATTTTTATTGGAAAACAAGACAGAAATACTGTTGCGCTTTATTTTAAGGTGTTAATTATATATTAGTTACAATGTAATTATACATTTAAGTAGGCCTACTGAATAATATAAATGAACAACATGCACTTACTATAGGGTCAGGGTTAAGGTTTGGCTTAGGGTTAGTTGTATGTAATTATGCTTAATTTATTGTTATTACTATAGTTAGTACATGTAACGTGTAACAAATAAAGTGTTACCAAAAATACTGATTTAAGACAATGCTTTTCACTGCAGCATATTCACACACATCGCATTTGACAACCTTTCACAACATACTCAATTGGTCCATTTTTTTTAAAATAAATAAATAAATAAATAAATAAGAAAAAAAAAACAGCATTTAATGGTTGCATCCATCTCTTTTTACATACCTGCGCTGTGAGAAGCAGCAGAAATGTCTGAGCCAACAAAGAGTGAGGGAGCATCTTCTAGGAGAACTGGAAGAAATCTGTCAATGTCAAGAGTGTCATCAGTGGTTTTTCAAACTGTATGCGCAGTGTTCTTTTGTAATATATAAGGCTCAAACCATATTTTGGTACGCCCCAAAATGAAAGCCTCATCACGTGTCTCTTTCGCCCTGTGTAGGTTGAGGAATGATATGGTAATTACGATGGAGGGAAACTCTGTTCCTGCCTAAAGGGAAAGAAAGAACACCATAAAGCCCTTTAAAAACATTAATTATTTTTCTATTTTTACTGTTACATCACAAGAAACGTGTGGAATTGTTCCTTAAAAGTTTGGTTGTTTTGAAAGTTTGTATTAAATAATGAATGAAATAAATGAAACTGAAAGTAAAATGTTTGTTGTTACATGGCATCAGTCCAGTTCTAAGGAATTAGCAGGAGGGGTTAAAATGGAACCACATAACATGTTTCTGTACTTCAGAATAGCTACAGGGTTTTTTAATTATTTGTTTGTGTTTGTGGCCTAACGTGAGTAATGTCAGTTCATGCATTACATAAAGAACATTGAACCATATATGGAATTGACTTCTGAAGAAACACACCTTAGATAATTATTTTTTACCAAGGAGAAAGCCATTAAAAATGTCGTCAGTCTTTGATTTGAATCGCTTCAATTGCTTGAATCAGTTCAAACTTGTTTGCTTCAAATAGCAGTTCCTTATGACGTTACCAGCCACTGACAATTTATTGAATTTTTATTTAAACATTTATTTACTCGTCAAAGTCAGTTGTTTTTCAACCACTTTACCCAACTTGCTAAAATCATGAAGGCCACCCCTAGCCGTCTTGCGGTATTCGGCCGATAAATTTAACATTTTGACATTTTAAAAAATCGTAGCTTCATTGGAATGGTACGTGTCATGATCTCGGTGCTGTGTCTTTTGTTTTGAATGGACTTTTATGTTAATGTGTATTATATTAAGTGTATTCTCTGTTCTCATTGTTTCAGTGTTCTCTTCCTGTTTGCTTTATATCTCTTCTTGTTGTCCTATTAGTTGTTATAGTTCCCGTCATTAGTTGGCAAAAATTCAACCACAATGCAGTAAAAGAGTGGACAGCAAGGAAGGGCTTTGGGTCATTCTATATTTAGGGGTACATTTCATGTCAGCCAAAAAGTCAGGAAATCAGTATTCTTTTTTGAGCAATAAACTAGGTGGTTAAATAATATATGCCCTTAATGTGATAAATTAGTTATTTGGCAAGCTTAAGCTCTAATGATTTTTTTTAAATATGTTAATGAAAATTAACATTTGATTCATTATTTTGTCAACTGTGTTACGGACAAATGCTGTGTCAAATGAAACATGAATGAAGTAACACATGTTTGATAACACATTTGTTTGAAAGTTTTTTAGTCTATTCACTAGAGTTTTTGAGGTTATCTGTCTAACTGATTTGTAAATATGAATTGGGGGCTTCATAATGGTCGTTGTGGGATGATGTCATGAAGGATGAAACTTTTCTTCAACATAAATTCACAGTATGCTGAATTTAGTATTATTCAACATCCTTACCCAAGATTTCCATTTCCAGAGATATCCCTATCTAGTTTTCTGACGGTTTAGTTCACATTTAAAATATTTATGACATAAAAACCACACTTAACACAGTTGACAGAGAAAGTAACACAGTTGACAGAAGTAACACCGTTGACAGGACACATTAGAAGGAAAAGAGAAAACTTCCTTTAAGATGATAACTTTCTTTTTATTCAACAAATGTAGGTTTAAGTCAATCATGAGTAATTCTGAATGGTTTATAACCCTTGACAAATGTGAATATATTATGTTATGGATACTGAGTTCATAGAAAGTGTGGCCGTGATGAGATCAGTTAAGTTTATCCATTGTAATGCAAATCATGGTTTTAGGCAATTTGTAATTTTGTGTAATGTAAATGTAATTTCCATATAATGTAGTGTGAGCATAAATTTAAACTGAATTGTCAACATTGTCAGTTGATAGGTAACACAGTTGACGGGTAACACGGTTGACATTTCGGCCATTTTAGGGCCTTGTGCAAAATGCTGGCCTTGGACTAGTTAGTAGATGACCTTGATTAACTTATGTTTTTATATTCTTTCTCTACACATTTATAAATATAACATGTGACGCAAGTTCACCAGAACATGTTGATAACACAGTTGACGGTCAATGAATCTATTCTATGCGCAGACAATAATATAGATAATATATTGAAGAGGAGAAGTTATGACTTACCACACTGTCTTCACATTTCCCTCCAAAAAAGGAATTGCATCACAGTGATGTTGGACATGTGACTTTGGAACAAATCATTGCTGATTTATAGGGGGTTTTATAGGGAGTAACACAGTTGACACTGATTTCTCTGACATACACAAAATGGGTGATTTAATGTAGATGCATAAGCAAAATATTTTTTTAAACACCTTTCTCACAAGTTAATGATTATTTTGGACAATATTTATAAGAAATATATACAGAAACATGCATTCTAGAGCTAATCTGAAGAGCAAAACCTCATATTTACCAAATCGGACAGCACAAAAACAGCAACTTCCAGTATAGAATATGCTATTTTTGCAAGATAAAAGATGGGTATCTGTTGGATTTTTGTATTAAATGAATTAGAAATGTCCCTTGATATAAAAGTGATCATTGATTGAAGTGAAATGTTCATGATTTAAAAAAAAAATGATAATAGAGTCCATGGACCTGACATGTACCCCTAATTATAGAATGACTCCTTTACATTCTAAAACATCAAGAGTGCAAAACAGACACACCCAACAACACACACACACACACACGCGCACGCGCACGCGCACGCGCACGCACACACAAGAACTGGTAGGGCTACTACCATACAGCAAAAATGAGTCAGAAGACTGAAATGAGAGGTTCAGATTACACTGTTAGACTTTTCTGTAATTTCTACAGTTATTTACTTTAAATCCCCCAGTATTATACTGCTATTTCTCTTTACAGTAAATAACTGTGATTCCAATTGCATCATGGGAATTTTCTGTGACGTCTAACACCACATACAGAGACTTACTGTATTTTTTAAATTTGCTGTATACTACTGTATATGACGTAACTGCCTCTCTGGCTGGCACCATTCCACCGTGCTTTTTATTTCCTAATTTTTGCCTTACACCACGTGTCTACAACGCTATAATAGCCAGAGGCTGTCTATATTGGACACATTGAAGCGACCGGACCTTTAAATGCAAACCTGTTTATCCCTTGTAAGAACTAGTGCGAGCGCTTGGACTCGTATCGGACTACGTCTGAAATATTATGGCAAGCCGTTTTAACATTTAATCATTTAAACCGACTAGTCTCTATTTTCATGCTACTAGTACTTATTATTTAGATACTAGTATCTATTCCATTAAGTACTAGTACTTATTCATTAGCTACTAGTGTTTATTCTTTAGGTACTAGTGCTTATTCTTTAGATACTAGTGCTTATTCTTTAGGTACTAGTACTTATTCAATAGATACTAGTACTTATTCATTAGATACTAGTACTTATTCATTAGATACTAGTACCTATTAAATAGATACTAGTACTTATTCATTAGATACTAGTACTTATTCATTAGATACTAGTTCTTATTTATTAGATACTAGTACTTATTCATTAGTTACTAGTACTTATTATTAGATACTAGTACTTATTCATTAGATACTAGTACCTATTAAATAGATACTAGTACCTATTAAATAGATACTAGTACTTATTCCAATAGTGACTAGTAAGTATTCTTTTGTTACTAGTAACAAATAAAAAATTTTGCCATTGACTTCTATGGGCATCTGTCATTCAGATATCAACTATTCAGTTCTGACTAGTATGTATTCCAATTGTGACTAGTACATATATATTAGATACTAGTAGTTATTTATTAGGTACTAGTACTTATTTTTTAGATACTAGTAACTATTACTAGATACTAGTATGTATTCAATAAACACTAGTACTAAGTCATTAGATACTAGTACCTATTAAATAGATACTAGTACTTATTCATTAGATACTAGTACTTATTCAATAGATACTAGTACTTATTCATTAGATACTAGTACTTATTCATTAGATACTAGTACCTATTAATTAGATACTAGTACTTATAAATTAGCTACTAGTACTTATTCAATAGATACGAGTAACTATTTATTAGATACTAGTATTTATTCCAAATGTTACTAGTAAGATTTTTTATTTTACTAGTAAGATTTTTAATTGAACTATCCAGTGGCATTTCTGACTAGTCATAACATAAGACGAGTAAAAAAGCAGTTGTTACTAGTAAAATAAAAAATCTTACTAGTAACATTCGGAATAAATACTAGTATCTAATAAATAGGTACTAGTATCTATTGAATAGGTACTAGTATGTAATTTATAAGTACTAGTATCTAATTAATAGGTACTAGTATCTAATGAATAAGTACTAGTATCTAATGAATAAGTACTAGTATCTATTAAATAAGTACTAGTATCTACTGAATAAGTACTAGTATCTAATGAATAAGTACTAGTATCTAATGAATAAGTACTAGTATCTAATGAATAAGTACTAGTATCTATTGAATAAGTACTAGTATCTATTGAATAAGTGCTAGTATCTAATGAATAAGTACTAGTATCTAATGAATAAGTACTAGTATCTATTGAATAAGTACTAGTATCTAATGAATAAGTACTAGTATCTAATAAATAAGAACTAGTATCTAATGAATAAGTACTAGTATCTATTGAATAAGTACTAGTATCTAAAGAATAAGTACTAGTATCTAATGAATAAGTACTAGTATCTAATGAATAAGTACTAGTATCTAATGAATAAGTACTAGTATCTATTGAATAAGTACTAGTATCTAATGAATAAGTACTAGTATCTAATAAATAACTACTAGTATCTAATATATATGTACTAGTCACAATTGGAATACATACTAGTCAGAACTGAATAGTTGATATCTGAATGACAGATCCCCATAGAAGTCAATGGCAAAAAAAATTATTTGTTACTAGTAACAAAAGAATAGTTACTAGTCACTATTGGAATAAGTACTAGTATCTATTTAATAGGTACTAGTATCTAATGAATAAGTACTAGTATCTAATAATAAGTACTAGTAACTAATGAATAAGTATTAGTATCTAATAAATAAGAACTAGTATCTAATGAATAGGTACTAGTATCTAATGAATAGGTACTAGTATCTAATGAATAAGTACTAGTATCTAATAAATAAGAACTAGTATCTAATGAATAAGTACTAGTATCTATTGAATAAGTACTAGTATCTAAAGAATAAGTACTAGTATCTAATGAATAAGTACTAGTATCTATTGAATAAGTACTAGTATCTAAAGAATAAGTACTAGTATCTAATGAATAAGTACTAGTATCTAATGAATAAGTAAGTACTAGTATCTAATGAATAAGTACTAGTATCTAATGAATAAGTACTAGTATCTATTGAATAAGTACTAGTATCTAATGAATAAGTACTAGTATCTAATAAATAAGAACTAGTATCTAATGAATAAGTACTAGTATCTAATGAATAAGTACTAGTATCTAATGAATAAGTACTAGTATCTAATGAATAAGTACTGAATAAGTACTAGTATCTATTGAATAAGTACTAGTACCTAAAGAATAAGCACTCTAAAGAATAGGCACTAGTACCTAAAGAATAAACACTAGTAGCTAATGAATAAGTACTAGTACTTAATGGAATAGATACTAGTATCTAAAAAATAAGTACTAGTAGCATGAAAATAGAGACTAGTCGGTTTAAATGATTAAATGTTAAAACGGCTTGCCATAGAAATATAACGGCCGCGGCGCATCACTACACTGTCTGTGATTTGTCGTGTCGCGTCAGACAGACATCCAGTGTAGGTAATGGGGTCTGTCTTTTGTTGGATCGCGACGTTCGTGTCTGGCCCGGGGAAGAGACGGAATTCACTTCACCGAGAGAGAGATCAGCAAGCAAGGTAAAAAAAAAAAAAAAAAAAAAAACATTCTGTGTATGTTGACAGGATTGTGCCCAGTTTAACGTATGTTATAACGTTAACGTTAGCCTAACGTTACTCGTCGTCAACAGGGTGGTAACGAACTTTACCATGGTAAACTGAGCTAACGTTTCATTTTACACACTTTGTTAGATTATTGAATTGTCGAGTTAAAATGCCAACGAGCAACGCGTTTACATTAACAATAAATGTGAATAAACTAATGTGAAATTCTGTTTATATCTTAATGTTGGCCTACTGATGAGAACCTTTATAGTTTTAGCATTAGTTTGCAAACTATACCATATTATAGTTTTTTTTTTTTTTTTATGGAATTTAATATTTACTTCCATTTTTGTGTTTAAAGGCAACTGCAACAAAGCGCCAATTCGCGCCAGTGACTTAGCAAGATTCCAGAGGTAGGCCAGCCCATTTGTGATATATTTTGAGATAAGTTTGCTGAAATGATTAGCATACACTATGTGAAAATTGCTTTTGAGCCACTGGTGCAGAGGTAGCTAACAATATCTTATAAAATCTCTATAAAATTGGCTAACTTTATATCAAATAAGTGACCTTTGCATTATGTCTAACTTTATTACACAGCAAATGAACCAATCAGAAGATGGACCATTGTCTTTGTTCAGTCTCACCAGATTAAATGTATCCAGGTAAGCACTGCAGTAAAACTCTCACTAATTCATTCAGACCAAATCTAGCATTCTAAACAACTTAAGTTTATATTTTTGCATTATTTTTATATTTTATTAGCCAGCGACTCTACCATTGCAGTTCCACCTGACTAGGAAGGTCCTAATATCAGCGCACAGGTGGGTTAACTACTGTAGGAAGGAGAACGATCATCACACAGTGATTTCTTGCATGTATCTTACTGTGTATTTGTCTCAAACAGGTACTCCTTCACTGCAGACAAGCTGAAATGGGCTAAAATCATCTATTTCAGTCGTTCAACTTCTTTCTATGCATCTCAGCATTTTTGGACAGAATTTAGGATTTGTAAGTATTAAAATTTAATCTGGCATAATTTAATTTAGTTCTTTTGTATGCTATTTATTGACAAAAGCTGTTTACAAATATATATTAAGTTTTTGTGAAAATAATAATAAAAATTAACAAAAAAGGAGGTTAAAAATAATGTGACACTAATATTCTCTCTCTCTCTCTCTCTCTCTCTCTCTCTCTCTCTCTCTCTCTCTCATATAGTTTTGGAACCGGGATCTCCTCTGAAGGACTGAGTACATTTGTGTTTGTGGGCACGCATGCAGACCAGGGAACACTCTGATGTTGTCAATCAAGTTCTGAACAGGAACCAATCTTTGGAGAAGTTCATTTATTCACAAAGGTGGACAAAAACATTGTGTTGGCTTTTTAAAGATTATTTTGATGATGACTTTTACTCCTATGCTGTAGAAAAGATGGAGTAGACAGTCAGACATTGATAATAATAATAAATGTTTCTTGAGCATCAAAGAGACTTCTTTCAAAAACATTACGCCACTTAAATACTTCTTTTGGCCACCAGTGTACATGAATCCAACACATTTTTGGAAATAAGTGAAATTATTTTTAAGGTGGGGTTATGTGTCTTGTATTGTGAAAAGAACTGTTTTGTCCTGTTTTGGACATTTCCTTTTTGAATGCTTAATGTATTTATATTCTGCAGTTTTATGAATGTAATGGTTGATATTTCATTATAATACTTGTATAAGCTAAACAACCAATGACTCTACATTCATTTAGTCAAATGCTAATGTTTTGTTTATGATTTTATGTATGTTTTCAAAAATGTTTGCAGTGAAGGACAGCACATAATGTGTTAATTTAACACGTTTACACATCTTTGTGCTAACCTCTCTGACATATTTACTTTGTTAAAATCATTAACACAATGAATGAGTTAAAATTAACACAAAAAATGTTGTCTCTAAACTTACCCATTAATGTGTAAAAATTTCACACATCATTTCCAGCATTGGCATGTTTATTTTGTGATATATATGAAATGTTTTAAATAAAAAAATGGTATTTTGTGATAACTTTGTCTAATTGGTTTGTATGAAAGTAGTACTTATGTAGGATAAAAATAAAATTAATCATATATCAAAATTATCAAATCTAATTTTTATTTAGTACAAATAAAAATAATTACAGTAGTGTACTGATTAGCTTAGTTTTTACAGTAATGCACTGTACTGATTAGCTTCGTTTTTACAGTAATGCACTGTATTACACAAAACTGAAATACGGTTTGGTACTGTAACTCTTAATTACAGTAACTTACTGGCAACAGTGTTGCCAGTAAGTTACTGTAAAAAACCCTTGAAAAGTCTAACAGTGTAGATCAGGTCCAGATGGATTAAGGTGTTATAAAGCATTCATTTTTGTTACATTTTTATTGAATTTTAATGTTACGTGTAACAAAATGCTTTCTCTGTATTCAGGTTTGACTGTAGTAATGCAAAAACGTGTGCACTTCAAATCAAAATGTCAAAAAATATATGTAAGCCTTGACAAAAAGTAGTATTTGAGAATTTCTAAAATATACATTCAAATCCACTACTTAAAAGTAGCCTAAGTAATTTTGTCTTAAAACTACTAGGGAATTCACTAGGGAAAAGTTTCATTTTCAGGTGTCCGGTCAGGTCAGGTCGAAGTGACTCCCAAATGAGGACCACTAGAGTGACCTTTTAAAATGTCCACCAGTACTACAAGTGTGCCTATACTAGTTGTGTTGACCATAAATGTTCTGTTGAAAATGTAACTGTCATGTTGATAGATATTTCAAAGGGCTTTCTGTCATTTAAAAAAATATTGGGCTGTGAAAAAAGAGGATAGAATTACGTTAAAGTGCCTGTGTAAAAAACGAATCCAGATTTGGTTCATTAACCCTCTGGGCCCTAAAGGTATTTTAGGGCCCTGAAGAAGTTTTGACATGCCCTGACATTTGTGCTTTTTTCAGTTGCTTAAAAACATATTAATGGTATAAGAAAGTCGTCCAATGGCTTGGAAAATATGACCACAAGAAAGTAGTATCTGTTATGTTTTTAATATTGTTACAGTGGAATACAAAGAAAAAAGAAAATATTCTGAATCTGAACAGAGCGCAGTGGACTTGCCTCAGATATTCTTTGATATCAACGTCACATTAAAATACAATGTGATTCATTATTTTTCTGATGGATGACTTTTTTTTCTTTTTTTTTTCTCATTCAGTCAAACTTGACAAAAAAGGAATATTTGTAGCATAGCCTTATTATTTGATATGATTTGTTTCAGTTCTTTTGAGTGGCAGTTCCCAAAACCAGCACCCGTATTTTAAAACGATTGTTCGGAAAAAGGTGGATATTTCAAGTTGTCTCTGTGTCCATATGTTGTTCTCGCCAATTGAAACAAAACTGGCCAATTGAATTCTCTGAGACCAAACTTGTACAGTTCAGTTTTGCTACAGGAATGTTTTGTTTGACATTTGCCCACGGACAGATACAACATTACACTGGATGACATAAAAATGACGGTTTATTGTATTTTGGTAGTCTTTTACAGTCAAACATATCAAACATTTATAAAAATGACCATTTAAAAAAAAGTTCTAAACAGCCTTATGCTGCTTTACAATATATTTTATTGACCCCTGAAAAATGTTTCACTGCCGAAACCACTTCCATATTTTCCCACTATGTAGCTATGAGTCCATTTCTGGGAAAGTTGTAACCCACTTCCCATTTTTGGGTACCAAACCAGAGCTGTCATAGAAAAAGCCCAGCACCGCAACTGTAGTATATATATATATATATATATATATATATATATATATATATATATATATATATATATATATATTTCTTTTTTAGCATTAAATTCCTACTATTGCTCAAAGGAAATGTGCTTCAGTTATTGTATAGCTAAATACAAATGTTTTGAAAAAATGTTTTTTTTTTTTTTGTTTTTTACAAATATATGACTCTTTTACATAACATTCATTTCATACACATATGCATTATTGCTTGGAATGTGTGTTTGGTCTTTGTATTTAAATGCACTGCAAATGAAAACCACAAGCTTCTGTTTAGAAGTGATTAAAAGAGGAATGAACAATATTGTAAAAATGCAAACAAACTCTGATCTATCCTATAGACACCTTCCCAAAACATACAATGTAGTTCACCTGATGCCAAAAGTGATTTATTAATTGTCTTTTACTGCTCTGTACATTTCAGGATACTAAAAAAAAATCTGCCCTTCTGGCTTGGCTGATTTCTGCATTTAATAGGTGGTTCCTGTACATCTGCTCATTACTAAAATAGCTTTGAGCTGATTTGCATAAATTGCACTGGAATGGCCTCAGGGTAACCAGAACTGCATAGTATTGGCGAGTAATAGTCTTTACAGAACACACACACTGAATGCATACATGCAGTAACATGTCACAAATATGCAACAAAAGAAGGGGGGGGGAATTCATGTATAATGCACAACAAATACAAAGAAGTAAACTCAAGGGCATTAAAACCAGTTTTTCAAGCATTAATTAGCCTATTCTCCATGACCAAACATGTTGACAACATGATACTCTAATGATTTGCATGCATAAAAGCAAAAAATTGCTTTTCAAAACTTTTTACGGCTTTCTAAACCCTCTAACACTCTCACAACTGTACACGTACTGTATGAGTGTTGCATTGTTACTTGATACTTTGTGTTGTCATAACCTTTCTCTCCTGGACAACAACTTTATGCGACGATGGATTTTGGTTAATCTGGACAGATGACCCACCGATTCCAACGTTACCAATAATGGACTCTGTGGTGGACACCATGCCCCTTTGAAGACCCCCCTGGACCATACCTGATCCCCCTTTATTCTCCATATAATAGACATTTTGAGATCCACCATGAGTGGAAACACCTTTTTTGAGGGACCCCTGAATCACCTGGCCCCCTTGTCCTTCCACGACCATCAGGCCCTGAGATCCAGCAAGTGTCCCCTGAAGGACTTGACCGCTTGAGGCTCCCCCATCCACCAAAAACATTTGTGATCCAGACAGATTACTTGTGTGCAGCATTCCGGTGTTGAGAGCCTGAGCAGAACCACCCCTGTCCAAAAGCACCATTCTCTCACCACGATTCAGGGTATTCACCGCCATGTTGGTGCCCTGGACTACAACCCCCTCGGCTACTGGTCCGCTGTTCAGCACGTACATGTTCTGTCCGACTCCCATGGTGGGCCTTTCAGTGAGCAGTACAGTGCTGGGCTGTGGCTCGACCATGTAGTACATTTGCTGCGGTTGCACCACGTAAGTTGGAGCCGGCTGGACACTCGTAATCACTGTGGGCCGGTTGTCTGTGACAAGCACGTTCTCCACAAGACGAGATGGTGTCGCAGCCATGTTGGAAGTTATACTCATTGAATTTGTAGATAGATCTCTGTTAGTGGCTATATTCCCTGTATTTATAACATTGGTTGTTGTAGATGCCACCTCGGTACGGTCCACGACGGGTTTTGGAGCGGGAGGAAGAGGAGCGGGGACCTCAGTCTTTCTACCTCCGCATATTTCAGCGAGTGTGGTGAACTTTGGCCCCAGGTCATTCAGAAACTCTAGGTCATTGTTATCTTCGAGTATGCTGCAGCAGCCGACAGAGCCAACAGGGGAGCCGTTCCCCTCATAACCATACACCATGGGTTCATTCTTAGCAAATCCATCCTCCAATCCTCGGCTTTTCTATAACACACATAGAGCAATACATATATGTGATCCACATAGATAGATTAGACAGACAGACAGAGAGACAGATAGATAGATAGATAGATAGATAGATAGATAGATAGATAGATAGATAGATAGATAGATAGATAGATAGAAAAACAGGTAGATTAATTGTTTATATACACATTATCCAGTAGGTATATATTACCTGTGAATAGTATTCATTCAGGAACCTTTCTGACACGGCCATATCGTCAAAATCTCCAGCCACTTCTCTACTCATTTCAAGGGTCTCATTTCTCCTAATCGAGTCCATGTAGCCCATACCCATACCCATACCCATACCATTGTAGCCACTGTAGCCACGACCACCAGATATAGAATTGGAATCCAGGTAGCCTACTGCTGTTCCTCGACCACCTGAAATCTGCATACCACCCACACCTTTGGATTCAAATCCAATCATCGGACCATCAATATTGTCAGGTACCGGAACATCCTGTCAGAGACAAAATGGTTTGATTTATTTAGCTTTATGATAAAAATAACATCTCAATCCTGATAACATATCACACCTGTTATGTAATTCAATAAGATGTTCAAATTTCTTACCCTGTCCTCTCCCTGGCCCTCAGTATGGTAAGAGATGAGATGCTCTTTAGTGTCATAGGGCATGTCTGTAAAACCTCCTGCCATCCCAGCAGCTCCACACTTACAGAGCAGCATCAGGAGTGGGATGACTGTAACAGAGGAGAAATACAGCATTTATTTCAGCACCATAATAACTATAAATCATAATCTCTCTGTGAACTTGGTTACTTACGCAATAATGAAAGCAAACCAAGGAAGAGCACGCCAATTCCAGAAGCTCCAAACTTTGACCCCTTCTTAAGCATTCCCGTTCCAGTTCGGTCACAACCCCCCTGGGTTGTACAGGTACACACTTCCACCACTATTTTCTGAGGTTCTGGACATCCCAACCCCTGCTGGTCCTTAACATCCACCATCAGCTCATGTTCTCCCGGCCACAGTTTTTCATGGGTCCTGAAGATGGAAGTGGTATCTGATGAGGAGAAGAACAGCAGATCTCAAACACAGAGTCAGTAATAACATCCCAATTAATAGACCTCTGACAAGTACTTAATATGTTTGACTTCTTACAACACAAAATACCTAAAACAGTGTAGACTATTTGTTAGAAATAGTTAAATACCTATAAAACATTTAGACAAAGACCCCACAGTGACACTAGATGGATAGATAGATAGATAGATAGATAGATAGATAGATAGATAGATAGATAGATAGATAGATAGATGGTGTGTACCATTTAAATGCTCGATTGACCATTTCCCCTTAGTTCCTTCTGGGACAACATTGAAGGTGAATGGAGCTCCATTGGGTGGTGCATCCTGATCCTCTGCAGTGACTAAGACCGCGTCCTTTTCAGTACAAAGTGTCTGGACTTTGCTTGTCAAAGTGGGGCAGTGGTCATTAAAATCCTCTTCCTGGATGGCAATGGTACCCGTTGCCGTCTTAGAAGGCAAGTCTATGAGAGACAAAAAAAAAAAAAAAAAAAAAAAAAAAAAAATTATATTCATATTTTATATAGACATTATAAAAATAAGATAAATAATAATAAACAAATATAAGTAACTGTTGTTGAGAAAAAACAACTGTTGTCTGTTTTAAAAAAGGACAAAACATTTAAAAAGAAAAAGAAATATAGCAAAAAATTAAGAGAATATAAATTTCTATATTAAATGAAATATAAAGTAATGTTAATTGGTATTTTACAATATAACTTGCAGATTGTTACAGTACTTCCAAACATCACTGACTCAGTAACTATTGCTGATAAATGTGAAGATGCCGCCATCTTCAGGACATGTTATGTATCTGCAATATCATGTGGTCATATTAAACAAGAATATGCCACACTGGAAGTGTGATTTGTCAATAAGTTATTGAAGTATACTATCATATATTTTTGCAACATCTGGCAACAGTTCAAAAATACTTTTTATTTAATAGGCTAAATACTAAAATCCAAATCCACATCCTTATAAAACAACAAAGATTAAAAAGTTTTCTCTTTTCCCTGGAACTTGCCTTGAGTTACGCAGTAAATGGTGCCGTAGTAGGTGCCGTTTACTAGATACTTGGACTCGCGGTCAGGAGCCTTGTTCATTCGAATGGCCCCTGTAGTCTCATCAATGCTCAGCCAGTTATCTGGGTCAGATGCTTTAATATACCTATTGGAAAAGCGAACATAGTTCAGGCTCATTTATCATTGATTTAAATGCTGATTTCTCTTCATTTTTGATAAAACTGTTTTGATGTAAACGTACTTTACGTTGGTAGCTTCCTTTCCTGTGTCTGTATCAATAGCCGGGTAACGTGCGATGATCTCTTTGCTGTCAAAAGTCTTGCCTTCTGAGATGGGGATGGCTTTTGTTCGGGGCAGAAACTTGGGTCCTTCCGGCTGGTTTTTCAC
Organism: Leuciscus leuciscus; assembly: GCF_965113295.1. Taxonomy (NCBI): domain Eukaryota; kingdom Metazoa; phylum Chordata; class Actinopteri; order Cypriniformes; family Leuciscidae; genus Leuciscus; species Leuciscus leuciscus. The sequence goes on from NC_138743.1 coordinate 24,351,897, forward strand.
ATTTATCTTCACGTTGTGGAGGTTACCGCCTGACGATGACGATGACCATGAACTGCTACCTCCACATCCACTGCCACCACCACTGCTGCCTCTGCCACCACCTCCACCTCCTCTTCCTCCTCCTCCTCCTCCTCCTCCTCCTGCACCTGCACCACTGCCCCCAAAGTTGACATTCATTCCTGATTGTGCTCCAGATACAGAGGGGTGGAACGGAGCTTTGTTGACTACACCGATGCCAAGGTTCAGGTCTTTGACATCCTCATAATCAACAGCCTGCAGGGAAAATGGACATAAAATTCTTTCTTCAGGCAAAGGGCTGAGAGTATAATCTGCTTTAGAACTTTTCAATGCTAGCGTGTACGAGTTAGCATGCAATTAACTAACAAGAGCTAACTAACTAGCAATGTTAAAAGTACCAGTACTTTTAAAGAAAGTTGATACTAAAAAAAGGTAACAATACTAGTCTTTCTTCTGTATTGATAATACCAATTACTGACTCAATGTCTGACTATTTTTGAATCTGTTGCAAAATGTTCATCTTTGCAATGTATTAATGTAAACAGTAGATTATGTTTCATGTGAATGGTTATAGAATCCTTTTTGGGGAAACAAACCCCAGAGTACACTACTATTCAAAAGTCTGGGATCAGTAATATATTTTTGAAAGAAGTTTATGCTTTTATTCAGCAAGGACGTATAATTGATAAAAGGTATAGAGGTATTGTATTAAAGGTATACCCGTTTCGTGGAAAGTGCTGACAACACTTTCTGGCTGTATGACAGTTTTATCTTTTAATAAAGAAATTGATTTACTGAGTAAGAATACTGAATAACTTGATTATAACTTGAATAACTGAATATTATTATCGAAGCCGTAATCGGTTACTAACGTAACCTCGGTTCTCTCTAGAAGAGGGAACGAGTATTGCGTAAGTTAGCTTACGCTACGGGTAAAGTAATCTTTTCTCGAGATATGAAGCCAAAAAATTATCCTTAATTTTTATTCATTGTCAACGCAGTGCAGCAGCTAGCAGACCTAGAGCAGGCTATCTAGCACGCTCATTGGCTGCTCCGTGGCAACTGCAGCAGCCTACCAGTGAGCCTGGCGTGACGTCACGCCCAATGAGGGTGCACGCGCCCTCACGAGTCACAGCCCGCCAGAATTGGAGTGGCTTAGCGTATAAAAGGAAGGCTCGGAGGCTGATACCCTGGTTTTCATCGACTGAAGCGAAATGAGCTCGTGGCGCGAGCACGGCGGGTTACGCAATACTCGTTCCCTCTTCTAGAGAGAACCGAGGTTACGTTAGTAACCGATTACGTTCTCTTACGAGAGGTTCTCTCGTATATGCGTAAGTTAGCTTACGCTACGGGAACCCCTTGTCAACGCCGTGTGCGCCCAGCATCCACTACATGAGTCCCAGGGGAAACCCGGGGAACACTGATAAGTGGGAAACAGGTGGCCGGCAGTTTATTAGTGGGCCAGCACATGTTCATAAGCACACATTGGGGGGTGTAGAGCGGCTCGGCCGGTCTCTACTGACATAACCCTTTCTAGTGCAGCTCAACCAGGAGAGCTAAATCGAGTAAGTAGCCCGCGCACAAGAGTGTGGGCAGGGCATACACACGACTCAGACTGATAGAAGTTTAGCCTGCAGGGCGGGGACTTCCAGGTTATAAAACCTAGCAAATGTAGAGGGGGAGGCCCAGCCTGCCGCTGTACAAATGTCATGAATGGAAATCCCGCTGGACCAAGCCCACGATGAGGCAATGCCTCTGGTTGAATGAGCCCGGATGCCCAAGGGGCACTGCAGGTTTCTGGACGCATAAGCTGCCGCAATAGCGTCCACTATCCATCTGGACAGACTGTGTTTCGAGGCGGCGAGACCCTTGGTGCGCCCTCCAAACGAAACGAAAAGCTGCTCCGAGTGCCTGAAGGCGGCGGAGCGCGTGACGTAATTCCTCAGAGCCCTGACAGGGCAGAGGAGGTTACTATCAACCTCGCTGCCGGATGCCGGTAGGGCTGAGAGGGAAATGACCTGCGCTCTGAAAGGAGTGCCCATCACCTTGGGGACGTAACCATGTCTCGGTTTGAGAATGACTATTGAGTCATTAGGTCCGAACTCAAGACACGCCGCGTTAACTGATAACGCGTGTAAGTCACCCACGCATTTAACTGAAGACAGAGCTATCAGAAAACGGTTTTGAACGTGAGGTATTTCAGATCCACAGTGTCCAAAGGTTCGAAGGGATAAGCTTTCAGGGCCTCTAGGACCAAGACAAATCCCAGATCGGAACCGAGGGGGGCCGCGGGGGATTCATCCTCCTGGCTCCCTTAAGGAAGCGGATGATGAATTCATTCCTTCCTAATGCGCGGCCGTGCGCCGAGTCGGCGAACGCTGCAATAGCCGCAACATAGACTTTGAGCGTGGAGGGGGACCTGCCCGCGTCCAGCAGCTCCTCAAGGAAGCACAAAACCCACGAAATCCCACACGCTTGTGGGTTTAAATTTTTCCCCGTGCACCACTTGTTAAACACAGACCATTTTGACGCGTAGAGCCGTCTCGTAGAGGGGGCTCTAGACTGCGTGATCGTGTTCACGACCCCTTTTGGCAAATCAACGAGTATCCGTTGATTCTCCACGCATGCAGAGACCAGCGCTCTGGATGGGGATGCCAGATCGAACCGCAGGCTTGAGAGAGGTCTCTCCTCACCGGGATCGGCCATGGGGCTGAGTCTGCCAGCTGCATTAATTCCGGGAACCATGTCTGGTTCTCCCAGTGTGGGGCTATGAGGAGCACTGAGTGGCGCGTTTCTCTGATCCTCCCGATCACCTGGGGTAACAGCGAGATCGGGGGAAAAGCGTACAGCGGGAGGCTGGGCCAGGCTCGGGGCCAGCGCGTCCTCGCTCTTCGAGAAGAATATCGGGCAGTGGGCGTTGTCGTCTGACGCAAAGAGGTCGACTTTCGCTCTGCCGAACAGGCGCCATAGAAGCTGGACTGTCTGGTGGTGCAGAGACCATTCCCCGGGGGGAACGTTGTCTCTGGACAGTCTGTCTGGGCCGACGTTCAGGTGACCGGGCACATGCGCGGCTCTCAGCGAGCGCAGTGAGCCCTGAGCCCAAACGAGGAGGCGTTCCGCCAGTGCGCAGAGGATTTTGGATCTGATCCCGCCCTGACGGTTCACGTAGGGCACCACTGACATGTTGTCTGTGCGAACTAGTACATGGTGTCCTCGCAGGTATGGGAGAAAATGTTTCAGTGCATTCTCGACCGCTAGCATCTCCAGACAGTTTATGTGAAGGCATTTCTCCCGGTCTGAACAGAGGCCATAGACAGGTCGGCCCTCGAGAAGCGCTCCCCAACCTAGGTTGGAGGCGTCTGTCGAGATCGTTTTCCGGTGCGAGATAACTCCCATTGTAACTCCCCGTTGGTACCATTCGGCCGCCAGCCAGGGCTGCAGGGCTGAGACGCGAGCCGCCGGCAATCCACGCTCTGCGGGGCGCTCTCGCTCTCAGCCAGCGCTGAAGCGGGCGCATGCGCGGTAAGCCCAGCTGAAGCACCGCTGCAGCTGAAGCCATGTGGCCCAACATCATCTGAAATTCAGGGGGAAACACCTGCCTTTCTGAAAAGACGCGGCGAGATGTCGAATACGGCACGCGCGCTGTGTCGACAGTCTGGCCGTCATAGCCACCGAGTCCAGCTCTATTCCCAAAAAAGAGATTGACTGACTGGGTATTAATGAGCTCTTGGTCCAGTTGACCGAGAGACCCAAGCTTTTCAGATGGCTGAGAAGCGCTAGTCTGTGGGATATGAGATCTTCCTCTGACTGCGCTAGAATCAACCAGTCGTCCAAATAGTTCAGAATTCGCATGCCCTGTGTTCTCAGGGGAGCGAGGGCCGAGTCCATGCACTTCGTGAACGTACGGGGTGCTAAAGACAGGCCGAACGGGAGGACGGTGTATTGATATACCTGACCGTCGAAGGCGAATCTCAAGAATGGCCTGTGACGGGGTATAATCTGAATCTGAAAGTATGCGTCTTTCAGATCGAGAGAAATAAACCAGTCCCTCGGGCGGATTTGCGCGAGGATTTGTCTGGTTGTGAGCATTTTGAACGGCCGTCTCATGAGAGCTTTGTTCAAATATCTCAGATCCAATATGGGTCTGAGAGCTCCGTCCTTCTTGGGAACGAGGAAATAACGGCTGTAAAAGCCCGTCTCGGTCAGAGAAGGATGCACTCGTTCTATCGCCCCCTTGCACAATAGTTTCGCTATTTCTGTATGAAGCAGATGGGCTGCTTCTGTATTCACTCTCGTCTCGGTCCGTGCTCGAAAACGCGGGGGACGGCGAGCGAACTGCAGCGAATAGACCCGTTTCACAATGTTCAGCACCCATTCTGACACGCCCGGGATAGCTTCCCACGCTTCCGCATGCATAGCTAGGGGTCGAATGGCCTCTGGGTCCCGGCCGCTGCACTGCGCGGGATAGGGAACTCGTAGCAGAGGAATTTGCGCGGTGCGCGCGCTGTCGATGCTGGGGAACGGGAGCTCGCTGATAGCGATAACTGGCTGGACTGCACTCAACTGGCTGGACTGCACTCAATGACTCGGTCACTTGGGACGGAGAACGTTTTGCAGTGAGAAACCCGTGACGCGAGAGCGGCGTGGGTGTTAATGTGTTTATCAGTAAGTGTGAGCGCTCGTGGGCGGGCACAGGGCTTACAATCATAACATGGCCAGTGTTGGGGAGCTTTATGTGATCTAACCCCCGGGGCAGCTGTGTGACAGAGCGGGCAGTGGGTAGGTGTGAGCACTGACTCGTGGGCACAATTCCTACGCTTATCACTCGAGCGGCGCGTGCCCGCTTTGTGAGAGTGAGCTCTGTGAGAGACACAGGGGAGATCGTGCTTGTGTGTAGGGGTGAGCACTGGGCTGTGGGCACATTTCCTACACTCAAAACACCGTCGGCGTGAGCCGAATAACCAGAATTAATACTCTTTTTCAGATTTCTCTGGGTCGCTGTGCGAACGGCGTTTGTGTGCAGGCGAGCGAGTTGTGTAACTGACCATCATGTGAGCGGGAGGGTGCGAGGGGCGGGTTCACTTCTGCATGTGAGAAGCTGGCCGCGAGCTCGGCATAAAACACTTTTGTCGCCAGAGCCGGACTCGAACGCGGGTCTCTGGTGCGAAAGCCTAAGATTCTGCCACTGAGCACACAGGGGGAGAATACATAAGCTATCGGTTAGCGCGAGCATATTAGAGAGCGTCGTCATGTTTCGTGTCGGCGTTAGCTTGCAGGCGTGCGTGCATTGTAACAGGCTCATTTACTGCAATATTAATATTTCCAGCCGCCTGAACTCAGAGGGGACTGAGAAATGTGTGAGGATGGAGATTGGCCCGGCCTCAGTGGGGCTACAAATACTCTCTCCTCCTTTCGCCGGTGAGTGAGGCACGCGGGGTGCTGAACATTGCTCGTGACCGTCCGCTCTAACATCCCTTGAGAACGGCGCAGTTTGCGCGGCACAAGCAAAGGGAGAGAGCGCGGGAAGCGGGGCGAGTAGCCAGAGAGCGTCATCATGTTTTGCAGGTGTGCATGTACTATAAACAGGCTCGTTTACTGCAGTATTGATATTACCAGTCGCCTGAACTTGGGAGGGGACTGAGAACTATGTGAGACATGGCAGTCAGTCAAGCTTTGGCGGGACTCACACACTCTCGTTTCTCCTTTCGCCGGTGAGTAACGGGCGCGGGGGCGGTAGCTTTCTTGTAACGTAAAGAAAAACTAGCCCCGTGATCGTCCGCTTCTGCGATCCCTTGTGAGCGGCACGGTCTGCGCGGCTCGAGCAGAGGGAGAGAGCGCGGGAAGAGGGGCGAGTAGCCAGAGAGCGTCATCATGTTTTGCAGGCGTGCGTGTACTGTGTAACAGGCTCGTTTACTGCAGTATTGATATTTCCAGTAGCCTGAACCTAGGAGGGGACTGAGAAATATGTGTGAATGGATGTGAAACACTCTTTTCTCCTTTCGCCGGGAGACGGGCGCGGGGTAGCTTTCTTGTAACGTAAAGAAAAACTAGCCCCGTGACCGTACGCTTCTGCAATCCCTTGTGAGCGGCGCAGTTTGCGCGACTCGAACAGAGGGAGAGAGCGAGCCCCGTAATCGTCCGCATCTCTGACATCCCTTGTGAACGGCACAGTTGCGCGGCTCGTACAGAGGGAGAGAGAGAGCGGGGAGTGGTGCGAGGCATTTGAAACAACGCCTCGTAGGAAATTTCTCTTTTAGAAGCGAGAGTATGTGTCGCAGCGGCGAACACACACAGCAGTAGAAGGATATGACGCTGGATAGCGTAGCAGGCACGGATGGCTAAAGGCGGCGAAGAATCGTCCGGCTTCCTCAGGCGCTGTCCTCTGCTTGCTCTGTCACTTGCTTCGACGGCGGTGGCTTCTCTCAGAGATCCAGCGATGCAGAGAGCTTCGCTGAAGAGACGAAAATCAGGGTATCAGCCTCCGAGCCTTCCTTTTATACGCTAAGCCACTCCCATTCTGGCGGGCTGTGACGCGTGAGGGCGCGTGCGCCCTCATTGGGCATGACGTCACGCCAGGCTCACTGGTATGCTGCTGCAGTTGCCGTGGTGCAGCCAATGAGCGCGCTAGATAGCCTGCTCTAGGTCTGCTAGCTGCTGCACAGCGTTGACAATGAATACAAATTTAGGATAATTTTTTGGCTTCATATCTCGAGAAAAGATGACTTTACCCGTAGCGTAAGCTAACTTACGCAATACGAGAGAACCTCTCGTAAGAGAACGGCATTGTAATATGCAGTACGTGCAACGAGTGGAGAGATTTGCTGTATTGTAAGGTGTTTCTACCCTGCTGATATAGGGCTCATTGCTGTAGTCCACATTTTCCATTATCTTTTTAACAGGTACAACCCATTCCCTTTTATGACGCTGCTTCTGTGGAACTTTCCCACAGTCTCCAGTGCTCAGGATCTAAAAAAAAAAAAAAAAAAAAAAAAAACCTTAACACATAAGTCAAGTCAAGTTAAGTCAAGTTTATTTGTATAGCGCTTTTCACAATACAGATTGTATCAAAGCAGCTTCACAGTATTAAATTAAAATAATACAACAAAGTTTGTTTCAAGAGGAATTTATTGATTGATAAAATTAAATTAAATATCCCCAAAATATCCCCAACTGAGCAAGCCAAAGGCAACAGTGGCAAGGAACCGAAAAACTCCATCAAGTGACCTACAACTATAGTTGTATAACAACAACTATAATATTTGCTCTATAACACTTTTTAAAAGACCTTTTATTATCATTATTATTATTATTATATGATGGCCTGGTTTTTAGGTTTAATTGTTACACTGTAAAAAAAAATTACATCCCCAAGTCAAAAATTTCAAGTGACCGATAACATCTAAATTTTCAATTAGTCTGACGTATTATTTCTCATTGAGCCAATGTTAACAGACTATTGCAACAAGAATTTCACTTGGGCCAATTGAAAAATTTAGATGTTATCGGTCACTTGAAATTTTTGATTTGGGAGGGTTAGAAATTTTTACAGTGTATGTTCTTTTACGGTGATAAACGGTTGTGCAGTTTTTTTTTAGTAATGCAACTTTGTGTATGCAAGAAGTAAAATGTGAGATGGTTCACCTCTTCTGTATGCTAACAACACAGTTACAAGTGAACATCCGATGCTATATTAATATTTTGTAAAAAAAAGAGTATGACTTTCTTAATCAGCAGTTTTGTCTTGTTTACAGTAAAAATATCTTAACATCCTTCAAACAACATATATTTTCGATTATTATTCGATTATATCTATTATTATAACTTATTTTCTATTAAGATATTGTGACTTGCAGCTGTGCTTGAATTTTTTTTCTTACCTCATTGGCATATGGTTTAATCATAAAAATCATAATCATAAAAAACAGTGATGTTACAGTCATTACGGAATAGCATTTTGGTATCTGTATCACTGTAAAATATATATATATATATATATATATATATATATATATTTCAAAGTTGTAAATAAAACAAAGATTACCAGAGTATGTTTTATATGTATAGCCTACAATTTAAGTTCTTGAAAATGTCATGTTTAATTCAATATGTTAGGCTACTTGCTGATATATAGCGATTTCGGAGTGAACATTTTTCTATACCAATTCTTATATTATGTTAATATACCAAACTCTTTGAGGTTCAGTTTGTTACTGTAAAATATACTGATACTGCATGCTAAAGGCCACAAAATCACTAAATGTAATTTAATTAAAAGCAAACAGAGCTGTGTTCCCCGAAAACGTTGTCTCTTAGCGCGCTACGAAGACTCTAGGTGTAACTTAACTAAAGGTATACCATTTCTAGGCGTGTTCCCCGAACCATACCTTAGGAAGGTGCTTATCAATTATTCTCTCGTGCAGGGGCTGTTTCACTGCACTATGTGAGAAAGCGGTGTTCTTTATAAAAGAAGCACTTCAGAAATAGTTGAAATTGCATTTATATGGGATATTATAAAAAATAATCCAAACTATAATAGCCTATAATAGCCTAGCCTATATTTTTTTTATTTTGTCATATATTGCTGCCATAATAACCATTTCAAATGTTTACGTGCTTCACTCTCAGAAAAAAAGGTACAAAAGCTGTCACTGTGGCGGTACCTTTTCAAAAGGTACACCTTTGTTCTTAAAGAGTGCATTTTAGTCCCTCAAAGGTACATATTGGTACCAAAAGTGTACATATTAGTACCTAAATGGTACATATTAGAACCCTTTTGAAGGGTACTGTCCCAGTGACAGCTTTTGTACCTTTTTTTCTGAGAGTGTTTCTTCTCTTTCCCATTTTTGTTCACTGAGGTGGAGCTGCGATGAAATATTGTTCTTGTAAATACGTTCCAGCATTTCAGTAATAAAAGTGTAGGCTACATCTTACGTACGGTGCTCGGCAGTGATCAAAAAGGATTTAAACAGTGGATTTTGAATCTCTTCTTGTAAACTCATTTATATACTGTCTATGTATACTGTCACTGCCTTGCTCTGATGTCTTGCTGACGTTTGTCAAAAAACTCTCGCGAGCGCAAGGCGGACGTGTCGGATTCTGCAGTCGAGCGCAGTTGCTCTCCACTGACTGCGCTGATCAAAAGCATGATGGGAAACGACTTGCTGACGACACAGCTTAATGCTCATTGTTTTAAACAACCATGATGTATTGTTCTCTTTTAAAATGTTTGATTTGAAAACTCTGATATCATGTTTGTCTGTGTATAAATTATGAGCGAATATTCCCAAACTTTCTGGCAGTGTGATCCCTATATGGGTTATGTGATGTCATTTTATTTAAAAAAATATATAAACATATGTCTGTATTAAAGTAAAAATGATGGATAAACTATTTGGAATGGAATTTAATAACAAGTAGCCCGTTGGGTGTCTTGTTCATATTTATTCTCATATAAAAGCAACAGAACTTAAATTACACCCAGGTTATTGGCAACACCGTGCACGAGCGTGAATCCCGTGAATCCCGCGATATCCGTCTTTGATCTCACACATGGATCTCACAAGTGTCTGATCCACTGTGAGAAGAGAGAACTGTCCGTCTTGCCTGCGCTTTTTTCACTCCTCCCCTCACTGCAGCCGCCTACTCTCGCATAAATTTCAGGCAAGGCAAGGCGCATCTCAAACAAGCCTATTGCCTCTCTCATCTACTTCGCGATATCACAGTTTGACATGTCTGTCATTGGAAAGTTCCACGTGGTGTCATGAATAATTAAGAGCAAGTGTCTTCTCATTGGATAAGAAAACTCAGTGCATGAATAATTATGAGACACCGATGAGTCATCAAAGTACTATAGTACTGTGACGTGGACACGATGAAGATTTTAAACCCGGAAGATGAAAAAAGCGAAAAAAAAACCTAAAATGTAACCATTTCCCCCCTTCTATTAAATCTAACAGATGCTAACATTGTCTTCAATGGTGTTCAACATACATAACTCTGTTACAATCTCAGAAAATTTGGTTTAGGGTTTCATGACCCTTTAAGAACGACGTAGTGTTAAGAAGGTTTCGGGAAACCCAGCCAAGGTTTGTAGCCTACAGCTTAAGGTGTAACTTAGGAACGACGTAGCGTTAAGAAGGTTTCGCGAAACGCAGCCCAGAATAGTGCTTCTTTCCCTTATAAAGTATACAGGGATTCATACCTTTTACTTACAATTGCTTTGTTAAATATAATACACATTTTCAGTATTATGTACATGTATTGTGTGTCTTTTAAAACATAATATTATTGGTAACATTTTACAAAAACATGGTCCCATTAGTTTAGGTTAGTTCATTGGTTTAATTAACAATGCTCAATACATTTGTTACAGTAGTTAGCGCACGGTTCATGCTAGTGCATGTTAGCACAATTTTTAGGTTTTAACAGCTATGGCAAGCCGTTTTAACATTTAATCATTTAAACCGACTAGTCTCTATTTTCATGCTACTAGTACTTATTTTTTAGATACTAGTATCTATTCCATTAAGTACTAGTACTTATTCATTAGCTACTAGTGTCTATTCTTTAGGTACTAGTGCCTATTCTTTAGATACTAGTACTTATTCATTAGATACTAGTACTTATTGTCACAGTGTCTGGTTGTGTTTCCCCGTGTATCCACTAGATGTCCTCCTTTTCCCCACGGTGTCATGCACATGAACTTCAATTCCCACAATTCCTGTCTGTGTATTACACTCAGGTGTTAGTAATTGTAATCACCAGCTGTCTCTCGTTTTCCCCTCGTCATGCATGTATTTAATGCCCTGTTTGTCTTGTGTTCTTTGTGGATCAATGTTGTATGTCACGCCGCTTCTGTTCTCGTGTTTTCCTGCCTTGCCTGTTTATTGTTTTGTATTGATTTCCTGGATATTGAACCCTGCCTGTCTTGACTTCGTTTTTGGATTACCCAATTAAAACTCATCTTGCTGCATTTTGGATCCCGTCTGCTTTCATCCTTGTGCGGTTCGTGACAGATTGATCCACCCACCTAGGATCCAAGCAGTATGAGCGCCCGCCGCAATTTCCCCGCTGCCAGAGGGGAACAAGGAGGACCATCAGCACCAGAACCCAGAATGAACATTTTCGAATGCTTTGCACTGTGGGCTCAGATTACGGAGGAGAGAATGGTGGTCAACTCCCCTGAGCCACAGCGCAAGAACACCGGGCAAACCAGGTCGGTTAACGTTCCCCTCCGTGAACATTCCTTCGTGGGGACCCGCCAGGTAAAATTTCGCGGTACCCGTGGAGGTCGCAGAGGAGGTGGAGGTGGGCGGGAGGAGATCCCGTCCCATTACCCGTTCTGGCCGCACGTCGATCCAGAGGTTCCCCCGCCGCGGGCTCCACCCAGTCCAGAGCCGTCCACTCGCCATCAGAGACGGCGGAGGAGGAGGAAACCTCTCGGCCTCGACCACGGGTCCGAGATTGTGCCCGTACAGCCCGCTGTCATTCCGGAGACTGTGCCTGTACAGCCAGCTGTCATTCCGAAGCCCGTGCAGCCAGCTGTCATTCCGAAGCCCGTGCACGTGCAGCCAGCTGTCAGTCCGGAGCCAGTGTCTGTTCCTGAGCCGGAGCCGGTGTCTGTTCCTGAGCCGGAGCCAGTGTCTGTTCCTGAGCCGGAGCCGGAGCCAGTGTCTGTTCCTGAGCCGGAGCCGGAGGCGTCTGTTCCTGAGCCCTCAGTGACCGCGACACTGGCCATTATGGCCACAGCCATGTGGTGTGTGTGGGCTACGCACACACTTGAACCGGTGGTGTCTGTTCCTGGGCCGGTGGTGTCTGTTCCTGGGCCGGTGGTGTCTGTTCCTGAGCCGGTGGTGCCAGTTCCAGTGCCCGAGCCGGTGGTGCCAGTTCCAGTGCCTGAGCCAGTGGTGTCTGTTCCTGGTCCGCTGATATCTGTTCCTGAACCAGTGGTGTCTGAACCGGTGGTGTCTGTTCCTGGGCCGGTGGTGTCTGTTCCTGAGCCGGTGGTGCCAGTTCCAGTGCCCGAGCCGGTGGTGCCAGTTCCAGTGCCTGAGCCAGTGGTGTCTGTTCCTGGTCCGCTGATATCTGTTCCTGAACCAGTGGTGTCTGAGCCGGTGGTGTCTCTTCCTGAGCCGGTGGTGTCTGTTCCTGAGCCGGTGGTGCCAGTTCCAGTTCCAGTGCCTGAGCCAGTGGTGTCTGTTCCTGGTCCGCTGATATCTGTTCCTGAAGCAGTGGTGTCTGAACCGGTGGTGTCTGTTCCTGGGCCGGTGGTGTCTGTTCCTGGGCCGGTGGTGTCTGTTCCTGAGCCGGTGGTGCCAGTTCCAGTGCCCGAGCCGGTGGTGCCAGTTCCAGTCCCTGAGCCAGTGGTGTCTGTTCCTGGTCCGCTGATATCTGTTCCTGAACCAGTGGTGTCTGAGCCGGTGGTGTCTCTTCCTGAGCCGGTGGTGTCTGTTCCTGAGCCGGTGGTGCCAGTTCCAGTTCCAGTGCCTGAGCCGGTGGTGCCAGTTCCAGTGCCTCAGCCGGTGGTATCTGTTCCTGAACCGGTGGTATCTGTTCCTGAGCCGGTGGTGCCAGTTCCAGTGCCTGAGCCGGTGGTGCCAGTTCCAGTGCCTGAGCCGGTGGTGCCAGTTCCAGTGCCTGAGCCGGTGGTGCCAGTTCCAGTGCCTGAGCCGGTGGTGCCAGTTCCAGTGCCTGAGCCGGTGGTGCCAGTTCCAGTGCCTGAGCCGGTGGTGCCAGTTCCAGTGCCTGAGCCGGTGGTGCCAGTTCCAGTGCCTGAGCCGGTGGTGCCAGTTCCAGTGCCTGAGCCGGTGGTGCCAGTTCCAGTGCCTGAGCCGTTGGTGCCAGTTCCAGTGCCTGAGCCGTGGCCGCCCGAGGGGTCTTCACCGCCGTGGCCGCCCGAGGGGTCTTCACCGCCGTGGCCGCCCGAGGGGTCTTCACCGCCGTGGCCGCCCGAGGCAAGGTCTCCGCCCTGGCCGCCCGAGGGAAGGTCTCCGCCCTGGCCGCCCGAGGGAAGGTCTCCGCCCTGGCCGCCCGAGGGAAGGTCTCCGCCCTGGCCGCCCGAGGCAAGGTCTCCGCCCTGGCCGCCCGAGGCAAGGTCTCCGCCCTGGCCGCCCGAGGCAAGGTCTCCGCCCTGGCCGCCCGAGGCAAGGTCTCCGCCCTGGCCGCCCGAGGGAAGGTCTCCGCCCTGGCCGCCCGAGGGAAGGTCTCCGCCCTGGCCGCCCGAGGGAAGGTCTCCGCCCTGGCCGCCCGAGGGAAGGTCTCCGCCCCGGCCGCCGGATGAACTGTTGGATTCGCCCCGGCCGCCCGATGGTCTGTTGGCTTCACCCCGGCCGCCGGATGGACTGGGTGCTTCCCCCTGGTCGCCGGATGGACTGTTCGCTTCGCCCCGGCCGCCCGATGTACTGTTTGTTTCACCCCGGCCACCGGATGGACTGTTTGCTCCGCCCTGTTCCCCCGATGTACTGTCTGTGTCACCCTGGCCCCCTTTGAGTCTGTTACCTCCTGTTTCTGTTTCCCCGCACGGACCTGGCCCCCCATCCCTCCCCCTGGTCCTCCACCGGGCCAACTTCCTCCTGAGCTTTTGTTTTGTTCCTTGTCCTGTCTTGTAGTGTCTGGGAGCCACTCCGTTGAAGGGGGGTAATGTCACAGTGTCTGGTTGTGTATCCACTAGATGTCCTCCTTTTCCCCACGGTGTCATGCACATGAACTTCAATTCCCACAATTCCTGTCTGTGTATTACACTCAGGTGTTAGTAATTGTAATCACCAGCTGTCTCTCGTTTTCCCCTCGTCATGCATGTATTTAATGCCCTGTTTGTCTTGTGTTCTTTGTGGATCAATGTTGTATGTCACGCCGCTTCTGTTCTCGTGTTTTCCTGCCTTGCCTGTTTATTGTTTTGTATTGATTTCCTGGATATTGAACCCTGCCTGTCTTGACTTCGTTTTTGGATTACCCAATTAAAACTCATCTTGCTGCATTTTGGATCCCGTCTGCTTTCATCCTTGTGCGGTTCGTGACACTTATTCATTAGATACTAGTACCTATTAAATAGATACTAGTACTTATTCATTAGATACTAGTACTTATTCATTAGATACTAGTTCTTATTTATTAGATACTAGTACTTATTCATTAGTTACTAGTACTTATTATTAGATACTAGTACTTATTCATTAGATACTAGTACCTATTAAATAGATACTAGTACTTATTCATTAGATACTAGTACCTATTAAATAGATACTAGTACTTATTCATTAGATACTAGTACTTATTCCAATAGTGACTAGTAACTATTCTTTTGTTACTAGTAACAAACAATTTTTTTTTGCCATTGACTTCTATGGGGATCTGTCATTCAGATATCAACTATTCAGTTCTGACTAGTATGTATTCCAATTGTGACTAGTACATATATATATTAGATACTAGTAGTTATTTATTAGGTACTAGTACTTATTTTTTAGATACTAGTAACTATTACTAGATACTAGTATGTATTCAATAAACACTAGTACTAAGTCATTAGATACTAGTACCTATTAAATAGATACTAGTACCTATTAAATAGATACTAGTACCTATTAAATAGATACTAGTACTTATTCATTAGATACTAGTACTTATTCAATAGATACTAGTACTTATTCATTAGATACTAGTACTTATTCATTAGATACTAGTACCTATTAATTAGATACTAGTACTTATAAATTAGCTACTAGTACTTATTCAATAGATACTAGTAACTATTTATTAGATACTAGTATTTATTCCGAATGTTACTAGTAAGATTTTTTATTTTACTAGTCACAACTGCTTTTTTACTCGTCTTATGTTATGACTAGTCAGAAATGCCACTGGATAGTTCAATTAAAAATCTTACTAGTAAAATAAAAAATCTTACTAGTAACATTTGGAATAAATACTAGTATCTAATAAATAGTTACTAGTATCTATTGAATAAGTACTAGTAGCTCATTTATAAGTACTAGTATCTAATTAATAGGTACTAGTATCTAATGAATAAGTACTAGTATCTAATGAAAAAGTACTAGTATCTATTGAATAAGTACTAGTATCTAATGAATAGGGTTGGGTATCGGTTGGGTTTTATCCGATACCAGTACTTACTCGGTATTTTTCAAACGGTTCCGGTGCTTAAACGGTTCTTAAACCGGTACTTAAGAAAACGAAACCGCACACACTTTATCAAAAAAATAATACCTGTGTGTGTTTTCTGAAAAAGATTTTCTGATTTCTGATTAAATAAAAAATTGTGCCGTTTAAAAGGCTACTGATGTAGCCGAAAACACTTAAGTTAAGATCAAAAAATGTTCTTCTCATATTATTTATATATATTATATATTATATTACGTATTATATATTATAGACTTTTACAAAACAGAGAAATATCTGACACTGAGCAGAAATATTTAACACACATAGTATAGCCTCATATAAATATACTTGATATACTTCATACTTGATGATATGCAAGATTTGCAGTTGGCATTAAAATACTAGACTTACCCGAAGAGGAACACTGCAGCTGAACTTGAACTTTAGTCAAGAATGTCAGAGGTTTTGGGTTCTAATCCGCATTCGTAGTTTTTTGTTTGTTGTTGTTGTTTTTTTAAACCGATTATGCTCATCAGTGGTTGTAAATCAAGCAGGGACACTTTGTGTGCATTAGGCTATATTTTTTGATTTCACCAGAACTCTCCGCGCACATACTCATCTGAGACGCGAGCACACACACACACACACACACACACACACACACACACAAACTCGCGCACATACTCATCCGAGACGCGAGCTCACACACACACAAACTCACGCACATACATCTGAGACGCGAGCACACACACACACACACACACACACTCGCGCACATACTCATCTGAGACGCGAGCACGCACACACAAACTCTCCGCGCACATACTAGACGACGCCTCATAAATAGATCGATCTCTGCAACGTATTGAAGCGCGTCCGCGTCCAACGTATTGAAGCGCGCGTGAAGAAAGTGCGGTGTGCGCGAGCCACAATAATCCGCGCCACTGATCGCAGATCGCTAGATCAGAGCGCTAGATCGTCTCTTATTTAACAAACGAACTAAATGAATGCTCTGCTGGTTAACTGGAGATGTTTTGTTATTGGATCATTCATGCCGCGAGATGTTTTATAGGGGGCGGTGAAAAAAGTCAGGCACCGAAATCAGGCACCGAAAGTTGCGTTCTTATTCGGTCTCGATACTACCGTTTACGTCGGAACCGGTTCTCTATTGGAACCGGGTTTCGGTACCCAACCCTACTAATGAATAAGTACTAGTATCTATTTAATAGGTACTAGTATCTATTTAAGAGGTACAAGTATCTAATGACTTAGTACTAGTATTTATTGAATACATACTAGTATCTAGTAATAGGTACTAGTATCTACAAAATAAGTACTAGTACCTAATAAATAACTACTAGTATCTAATATATATGTACTAGTCACAATTGGAATACATACTAGTCAGAACTGAATAGTTGATATCTGAATGACAGATCCCCATAGAAGTCAATGGCAAAATTTTTTATTTGTTACTAGTAACAAAAGAATAGTTACTAGTCACTATTGGAATAAGTACTAGTATCTAATGAATAAGTACTAGTATCTATTTAATAGGTACTAGTATCTAATGAATAAGTACTAGTATCTAATAATAAGTACTAGTAACTAATGAATAAGTACTAGTATCTATTTAATAGGTACTAGTATCTAATGAATAAGTACTAGTATCTAATGAATAAGTACTAGTATCTATTGAATAAGTACTAGTACCTAAAGAATAAGTACTAGTATCTAATGAATAAGTACTAGTATCTATTTAATAGGTACTAGTATCTATTTAAGAGGTACTAGTATCTAATGACTTAGTACTAGTATTTATTGAATACATACTAGTATCTAGTAATAGGTACTAGTATCTACAAAATAAGTACTAGTACCTAATAAATAACTACTAGTATCTAATATATATGTACTAGTCACAATTGGAATACATACTAGTCAGAACTGAATAGTTGATATCTGAATGACAGATCCCCATAGTGTCATGATCCTGTTTCTTTCACACACACATTCACTCGTTGAGCGCTATTTCCTCATTTACGCACACACCTCTTTCATGCACACACCTCCTCATTTAATCATTATTTTTCTCAGCTGTCTATCCTTTTCTGTTCGTCATTGCTCACTCCCTTCACCTGAATCCCCTTTTCCTCTGATTAGCGTTCCTATTTCTCTTCCCTTCTCTCTACCTGTCTTTGCCTGAGTATTGAATTATCATTCTACTGCAGAACGTCGATTTAATCTCTGTCTCTGTCGTGTCGTGTCCTGTCATGTCATAGTCCTGTCAAGTCGGGAGCTGTTTGTGGAGCCGAATGTCTACATGAAAGTTCATCTGAGTCGGAGATTCGCTGCTTGCCTCTACTCTCCCTCGGGAAACCTCAGCCTGCTCCTTTACCCGTTACGGAGCCATCATCTGATTATCTCTCTACACCCGGGCTGACTTCAGTTTAATTTTGCAACTAGCCGAGACCTTATTTGAACTTTTTACTACTGCTGTAGTTTTGTGTTTCCCTTTGAGAACTTTATCTTATTTTGAACTCTCTGGCAAGATTTCTTCATTAAAATTACTGTTTCTCCGCATTTGCTGTGTGATCCTCTTACCTTCATGACACATAGAAGTCAATGGCAAATTTTTTTATTTGTTACTAGTAACAAAAGAATAGTTACTAGTCACTATTGGAATAAGTACTAGTATCTAATGAATAAGTACTAGTATCTATTTAATAGGTACTAGTATCTAATGAATAAGTACTAGTATCTAATAATAAGTACTAGTAACTAATGAATAAGTACTAGTATCTATTTAATAGGTACTAGTATCTAATGAATAAGTACTAGTATCTAATGAATAAGTACTAGTATCTATTGAATAAGTACTAGTACCTAAAGAATAAGCACTAGTATCTAAAGAATAGGCACTAGTACCTAAAGAATAAGCACTAGTAGCTAATGAATAAGTACTAGTACTTAATGGAATAGATACTAGTATCTAAAAAATAAGTACTAGTAGCATGAAAATAGAGACTAGTCGGTTTAAATGATTAAATGTTAAAACGGCTTGCCATATAACAGCAGCATTTATGCCTTTTCTGTTAAATATTAACAGTGCAGTTTTTCTTCTCAGGTAAATTGATCTGGTTTTGGTACTATTTAGATATTTTTATTGGAAAACAAGACAGAAATACTGTTGCGCTTTATTTTAAGGTGTTAATTATATATAAGTTACAATGTAATTATACATTTAAGTAGGCCTACTGAATAATATAAATGAACAACATGCACTTACTATAGGGTCAGGGTTAAGGTTTGGTTTAGGGTTAGTTGTATGTATGCTTAATTTATTTTTTATTACTATAATTAGTACATGTAACGTGTAACAAATAAAGTGTTACCAAAAATACTGATTTAAGACAATGCTTTTCACTGCAGCATATTCACACACATCGCATTTGACAACCTTTCACAATATACTCAATTGGTCCATTTTTTTTAAATAAATAAATAAATAAGAAAAAAAACCTGCATTTAATGGTTGCATCCATCTCTTTTTACATACCTGCGCTGTGAGAAGCAGCAGCAATGTCTGAGCCAACAAAGAGTGAGGTAGCATCTTCTAGGAGAACTGGAAGAAATCTGTCAATGTCAAGAGTGTCATCAGTGGTTTTTCAAACTGTATGTGCAGTGTTCTTTTGTAATATATATGGCTCAAACCATATTTTGGTACGCCCCAAAATGAAAGCCTCATCACGTGTCTCTTTCGCCCTGTGTAGGTTGAGGAATGATATGGTCATTATGATGGAAGGAAACTCTGTTCCTGCCTAAAGGGAAAGAAAGAACACCATAAAGCCCTTTAAAAACATTAATTATTTTTCTATTTTTACGGTTACATCACAAGAAACGTGTGGAATTGTTCTTTAAAAGTTTGGTTGTTTTGAAAGTTTGTATTAAATAATGAATGAAATAAATGAAACTGAAAGTAAAATGTTTGTTGTTATGGCATCAGTCCAGTTCTAAGGAATTAGCAGGAGGGGTTAAAATGGAACCACATAACATGTTTCTGTACTTCAGAATAGCTACAGGTTATTTTTTTATTATTTTTTGTTTGTGGCCTAACATGAGTAATGTCAGTTCATGCATTACATAAAGAACATTGAACCATGTATGGCATTGACTTCTGAAGAAACACACCTTAGATCATTATTTTTTACCAAGGAGAAAGCCATTAAAAATGTCGTCAGTCTTTGATTTGAATCGCTCACATCAGTTCAAACCTGTTTGCTTTAAGTAGCAGTTCCTTATGACGTTACCAGCCACTGATAATTTATTGAATTTTTAGTTAAACATTTATTTACTCGTCAAAGTCAGTTGTTTTTCAACCAATTTACCCAACTTGCTAAAATCATGAAGGCCACCCCTAGCCCTCTTGCGGTATTCGGCCGATAAATGTAACATTTTGACATTTTTAAAATCGTAGCTTCATTGGAATGGTACGTGTCATGATCTCGGTGCTGTGTCTTTTGTTTTGAATGGACTTTTATGTTGATGTGTATTCTCTGTTCTCATTGTTTCAGTGTTCTCTTCCTGTTTGCTTTATATCTCTTCTTGTTGTCCTATTAGTTGTTATAGTTCCCGTCATTAGTTGGCAAAAATTCAACCACAATGCAGTAAAAGAGTGGACAGCAAGGAAGGGCTTTACATTCTAAAACATCAAGAGTGCAAAACAGACACACCCACCAACACACACACACACACACACACACACACAAAAGAACTGGTAGGGCTACTACCATACAGCAAAAATGAGTCAGAAGACTGAAATGAGAGGTTCAGATTAGATCAGTTCCAGATGGATTAAGGTGTTATAAAGCATTCATTTTTTGTTACATGTTTATTGAATTTTAATGTTACGTGTAACAAAATGCTTTCTCTGTATTCAGGTTTGACTGTAGTAATGCAAAAACGTGTGCACTTCAAATCAAAATGTCAAAAAATATATGTAAGCCTTGACAAAAAGTAGTATTTGAGAATTTCTAAAATATACATTCAAATCCACAATTTAAAAGTAGCCTAAGTCATTTTGTCTTAAAACTACTAGGGAATTCACTAGGGAAAAGTTTCATTTTCAGGTGTCCGGTCAGGTCAGGTCGAAGTGACTCCCAAATGAGGACCACTAGAGTGACCTTTTAAAATGTCCACCAGTACTACAAGTGTGCCTATACTAGTTGTGTTGACCATAAATGTTCTGTTGAAAATGTAACTGTCATGTTGATAGATATTTCAAAGGGCTTTCTGTCATTTAAAAAAATATTGGGCTGTGAAAAAAGAGGATAGAATTACGTTAAAGTGCCTGTGTAAAAAACGAATCCAGATTTGGTTCATTAACCCTCTGGGCCCTAAAGGTATTTTAGGGCCCTGAAGAAGTTTTGACATGCCCTGACATTTGTGCTTTTTTCAGTTGCTTAAAAACATATTAATGGTATAAGAAAGTCGTCCAATGGCTTGGAAAATATGACCACAAGAAAGTAGTATCTGTTATGTTTTTAATATTGTTACAGTGGAATACAAAGAAAAAAGAAAATATTCTGAATCTGAACAGAGCGCAGTGGACTTGCCTCAGATATTCTTTGATATCAACGTCACATTAAAATACAATGTGATTCATTATTTTTCTGATGGATGACTTTTTTTTCTTTTTTTTTTTCTCATTCAGTCAAACTTGACAAAAAAGGAATATTTGTAGCATAGCCTTATTATTTGATATGATTTGTCTCAGTTCTTTTGAGTGGCAGTTTCCAAAACCAGCACCCACATTTTAAAACGATTGTTCGGAAAAAGGTGGATATTTCAAGTTGTCTCTGTGTCCATATGTTGTTCTCGCCAATTGAAACAAAACTGGCCAATTGAATTCTCTGAGACCAAACTTGTACAGTTCAGTTTTGCTACAGGAATGTTTTGTTTGACATTTGCCCACGGACAGATACAACATTACACTGGATGACATAAAAATGACGGTTTATTGTATTTTGGTAGTCTTTTACAGTCAAACATATCAAACATTTATAAAAATGACCATTTCAAAAAAAAGTTCTAAACAGCCTTATGCTGCTTTACAATATATTTTATTGACCCCTGAAAAATGTTTCACTGTCGAAACCACTTCCATATTTTCCCACTATGTAGCTATGAGTCCATTTCTGGGAAAGTTGTAACCCACTTCCCATTTTTGGGTACCAAACCAGAGCTGTCATAGAAAAAGCCCAGCACCGCAACTGTAGTATATATATATATATATATATATATATATATATATATATATATATATATATATATATATATATATATTATTTTATTTTTTTTAGCATTAAATTCCTACTATTGCTCAAAGGAAATGTGCTTCAGTTATTGTATAGCTAGATACAAATGTTTTGAAAAAAATTTTTTTGTTTGTTTTGTTTTTTACAAATATATGACTCTTTTACATAACATTCATTTCATACACATATGCATTATTGCTTGGAATGTGTGTTTGGTCTTTGTATTTAAATGCACTGCAAATGAAAACCACAAGCTTCTGTTTACAAGTGACTAAAAGAGGAATGAACAATATTGTAAAAATGCAAACATACTCTGATCTATCCTATAAACACCTTCCCAAAACATACAATGTAGTTCACCTGATGCCAAAAGTGATTTATTAATTTTTTACAGCTCTGTACATTTCAGGATACTAAAAAAAAAATCTGCCCTTCTGGCTTGGCTGATATCTGCATTTAATAGGTGGTTCCAGTACATCTGCTCATTACTAAAATAGCTTTGAGTTGATTTGCATAAACTGCACTGGAATGGCCTCAGGGTAACCAGAACTGCATAGTATTGGCAAATAATAGTCTTTACAGAACACACACCCTGAATGCACACATGCAGTAACATGTCACAAATATGCAACAAAAGAAGGGGGGAAAAATTCATGTATAATGCACAACACATACAAAGAAGTAAACTCAAGGGCATTAAAACCAGTTTTTCAAGCATTATTTTGCCTATTCTCCATGACCAAACATGTTGACAACATGATACTCTAATGATTTGCATGCATAAAAGCAAAAAATTGCTTTTCAAGACTTTTTACGGCTTTCTAAACCCTCTAACACTTTCACAACTGTACACGTACTGTATGAGTGTTGCATTGTTACTTGATACTTTGTGTTGTCATAACCTTTCTCTCCTGGACAACAACTTTATGCGACGATGGATTTTGGTTAATCTGGACAGATGACCCACCGATTCCAGCGTTACCAATAATGGACTCTGTGGTGGACACCATGCCCCTTTGAAGACCCCCCTGGACCATACCTGATCCCCCTTTATTCTCCATATAATAGACATTTTGAGATCCACCATGAGTGGAAACACCTTTTTTGAGGGACCCCTGAATCACCTGGCCCCCTTGTCCTTCCACGACCATCAGGCCCTGAGATCCAGCAAGTGTCCCCTGAAGGACTTGACCGCTTGAGGCTCCCCCATCCACCAAAAACAATTGTGATCCAGACATATTACTTGTGTGCAGCATTCCGGTGTTGAGAGCCTGAGCAGAACCACCCCTGTCCAAAAGCACCATTCTCTCACCACGATTCAGGGTATTTGCCGCCATGTTGGTGCCCTGGACTACAACCCCCTCGGCTACTGGTCCGCTGTTCAGCACGTACATGTTCTGTCCGACTCCCATGGTGGGCCTTTCAGTGAGCAGTACAGTGCTGGGCTGTGGCTCGACCATGTAGTACATTTGCTGCGGTTGCACCACGTAAGTTGGAGCCGGCTGGACACTCGTAATCACTGTGGGCCGGTTGTCTGTAACAAGCACGTTCTCCACAAGACGAGATGGTGTCGCAGCCATGTTGGAAGTTATACTCATTGAATTTGTAGATAGATCTCTGTTAGTGGCTATATTCCCTGTATTTATAACATTGGTTGTTGTAGATGCCACCTCGGTACGGTCCACGACGGGTTTTGGAGCGGGAGGAAGAGGAGTGGGGACCTCAGTCTTTCTACCTCCGCATATTTCAGCGAGTGTGGTGAACTTTGGCCCTAGGTCATTCAGAAACTCTAGGTCATTGTTATCTTCGAGTATGCTGCAGCAGCCGACAGAGCCAACAGGGGAGCCGTTCCCCTCATAACCATACACCATGGGTTCATTCTTAGCAAATCCATCCTCCAATCCTCGGCTTTTCTATAACACACATAGAGCAATACATATATGTGATCCACATAGATAGATTAGACAGACAGACAGAGAGACAGATAGATAGATAGATAGATAGATAGATAGATAGATAGATAGAAAAACAGGTAGATTAATTGTTTATATACACATTATCCAGTAGGTATATATTACCTGTGAATAGTATTCATTCAGGAACCTTTCTGACACGGCCATATCGTCAAAATCTCCAGCCACTTCTCTACTCATTTCAAGGGTCTCATTTCTCCTAATCGAGTCCATGTAGCCCATACCCATACCCATACCCATACCATTGTAGCCACTGTAGCCACGACCACCAGATATAGAATTGGAATCCAGGTAGCCTACTGCTGTTCCTCGACCACCTGAAATCTGCATACCACCCACACCTTTGGATTCAAATCCAATCATCGGACCATCAATATTGTCAGGTACCGGAACATCCTGTCAGAGACAAAATGGTTTGATTTATTTAGCTTTATGATAAAAATAACATCTCAATCCTGATAACATATCACACCTGTTATGTAATTCAATAAGATGTTCAAATTTCTTACCCTGTCCTCTCCCTGGCCCTCAGTATGGTAAGAGATGAGATGCTCTTTAGTGTCATAGGGCATGTCTGTAAAACCTCCTGCCATCCCAGCAGCTCCACACTTACAGAGCAGCATCAGGAGTGGGATGACTGTAACAGAGGAGAAATACAGCATTTATTTCAGCACCATAATAACTATAAATCATAATCTCTCTGTGAACTTGGTTACTTACGCAATAATGAAAGCAAACCAAGGAAGAGCAGGCCAATTCCAGCAGCTCCAAACTTTGACCCCTTCTTAAGCGTTCCCGTTCCAGTTCGGTCACAACCCCCCTGGGTTGTACAGGTACACACTTCCACCACTATTTTCTGAGGTTCTGGACATCCCAACCCCTGCTGGTCCTTAACATCCACCATCAGCTCATGTTGTCCCGGCCACAGCTTTTCATGGGTCCTGAAGATGGAAGTGGTATCTGATGAGGAGAAGAACAGCAGATCTCAAACACAGAGTCAGTAATAACATCCCAATTAATAGACCTCTGACAAGTACTTAATATGTTTGACTTCTTACAACACAAACTACCTAAAACAGTTTAGACTATTTGTTAGAAATAGTTAAATACCTAAAAAACATTTAGACAAAGACCCCACAGTGACACTAGATAGATAGATAGATAGATAGATAGATAGATAGATAGATAGATAGATAGATAGATAGATAGATAGATGGTGTGTACCATTTAAATGCTCGATTGACCATTTCCCCTTAGTTCCTTCTGGGACAACATTGAAGGTGAATGGAGCTCCATTGGGTGGTGCATCCTGATCCTCTGCAGTGACTAAGACCGCATCCTTTTCAGTACAAAGTGTCTGGACTTTGCTTGTCAAAGTGGGGCAGTGGTCATTAAAATCCTCTACCTGGATGGCAATGGTACCCGTTGCCGTCTTAGAAGGCAAGTCTATGAGAGACAAAAAAAAAAAAAAAAAAATTTTTTTTAAACAATTATATTTTATATTCATATTTTATATAGACATTATAAAAATAAGATAAATAATAATAAACAAATATAAATAACTGTTGTTGAGAAAGAACAACTGTTGTCTGTTTTAAAAAAAGGACAAAACATTTAAAAAGAAAAAGAAATATAGCAAAAAATTTTGAGAATATAAATTTCTATATTAAATGAAATATAAAGTAATGTTAATTGGTATTTTACAATATAACTTGCAGTTGGTTACAGTACTTCCAAACATCACTGACTCAGTAACTATTGCTGATAAATGTGAAGATGCCGCCATCTTCAGGACATGTTATGTATCTGCAATATCATGTGGTCATATTAAACAAGAATATGCCACACTGGAAGTGTGATTTGTCAATAAGTTATTGAAGTATACTATCATATATTTTTGCAACATCTGGCAACAGTTCAAAAATACTTTTTATTTAATAGGCTAAATACTAAAATCCAAATCCACATCCTTATAAAACAACAAAGATTAAAAAGTTGTCACTTTTCCCTGGAACTTGCCTTGAGTTACGCTGTAAATGGTGCCGTAGTAGGTGCCGTTTACTAGATACTTGGACTCGCGGTCAGGAGCCTTGTTCATTCGAATGGCCCCTGTAGTCTCATCAATGCTCAGCCAGTTATCTGGGTCAGATGCTTTAATATACCTATTGGAAAAGCGAACATAGTTCAGGCTCATTTATCATTGATTTAAATGCTGATTTCTCTTCATTTTTTGATAAAACTGTTTTGATGTAAACGTACTTTACGTTGGTAGCTTCCTTTCCTGTGTCTGTATCAATAGCCGGGTAACGTGCGATGATCTCTTTGCTGTCAAAAGTCTTGCCTTCTGAGATGGGGATGGCTTTTGTTCGGGGCAGAAACTTGGGTCCTTCCGGCTGGTTTTTCACATTTATCTTCACGTTGCGGAGGTTACCGCCTGACGATGACGATGACCATGAACTGCTACCTCCACTTCCACTGCCACCACCACTGCTGCCGCTGCCACCACCTCCACCTCCACCTCCTCCTCCTCCTCCTCCTCCTCCTCCTCCTCCTCCTCCTGCACCTGCACCACTGCCCCCAAAGTTGACATTCATTCCTGATTGTGCTCCAGATACAGAGGGGTGGAACGGAGCTTTGTTGACTACACCGATGCCAAGGTTCAGGTCTTTGACATCCTCATAATCAACAGCCTGCAGGGAAAATGGACATACAATTCTTTCTTCAGGCAAAGGGCTGAGAGTATAATCTGCTTTAGAACTTTTCAATGCTAGCGTGTACGAGTTAGCATGCAATTAACTAACAAGTGCTAAATAACTAGCAATGTTAAAAGTACCAGTACTTATAAAGAAAGTTGATACTAAAAAAAGGTAACAATACTAGTCTTTCTTCTGTATTGATAATACCAATTACTGACTCAATGTCTGACTATTTCCGAATCTGTTGCAAAATGTTCATCTTTGCAATGTATTAATGTAAACAGTAGATTATGTTTCATGTGAATGGTTATAGAATCCTTTTTGGAAAAAAAAAACCCAGAGTACACTACTATTCAAAAGTCTGGGATCAGTAATATATTTTTGAAAGAAGTTTATGATTTTATTCAGCAAGGACGTATAATTGATCAAAGGTAACATTTATAAATGTTACAAAATATGAATATTTTAAATAAATGCTGCTCTTTTGAACTTCCTTTCATTAAATAATAAAAAAATAAAATAAAAAAAAGATTCCACAAAAATATTAATCAGCACAACTGTTTCTAATAATAAGAAATGTTTCTTGAGCAGTAAATCAGCATATTAGGATGATTTCTGAAGAGCCATGTGGTACTGAAGAATGGAGTAACGATGCTGAAAATGCAGCTTTGCATCACAGGAATAAATTACATTGCAAAACAATTATTTTAAATTGTAATAATATTTCACAATATTACAGTTTTTTATGTACTTTTAAAAGCAGCCCTGATGAGACTTCAAAAAAAACATTAAAAAGTCTTACTGACCCAAAAGGTTAATCGTAGTGTATGTCAAAATTTTGGATCTGTGTATTGGGTCTCGCAGTGTAAATGCAGCCTGATGTCTATTATGTCAAGACTATTCATTAAACAACAATAGTGAAATGAAATAGAGCAACTTGCCTCACTTAATTTTTTACTGTTTACTTGAATAATGACTTAAAATAGTTACTTTTTTACTTAATTGAAAAATACCTGAAAGTTACAAATTGTTGTTTCAATTTGTTAATATTCAATTTGTGAATAGCAAATGTTTTCATGAGTTTTTCATGTGGTATTGAAATTGGCATTGAGAATTTGACCAACATTGCTATGAATACTGACATTTTGGTATCATGACAAACCTACAAAAAAACAAACAAACAAAAAAAAACATTGCACACCTTGTCAAGCATCAGGACTGCCTCATTGGTCTTTGGGTCCATTTTAATGCTGAAGTATCCAGCCTCATTGCCTGATGCAATATAGCAATCGGACGCCCAGTTGTCTGTGTCCTTGAGATCCAGGTCACTTGCTTTGAATCTCATCACCTCCACGTTCTCTGTATTTTCCTCGATACTGGCCTCAGACTATGTAGAGTGAAAAAAACGTAAGTTGCAAGCACTACAACAACATATTAAAACCTTGTGGATGTTAAGAACGTGTAGACATTTTCTTACTGGGCCATCCAATATAGGCACATTATCATTGACATCATTGATCTTGACGGTGACTGTCCCTGTGGCGGCATTGCCGCCTGCGGCACCATTCAGATCAGATGCTCTGACAAGCAGGACATACTGATCAATATCCTGAAGAGAGAGACAGTGTGTAAATAAACAGATGGAATCATTTACAATAGTGATCAACAAAACCAGTCATAGTGTCTTTGTTCCTGCATTCATCATTTAAAAATGGAAACAATAACAGGCCACCTGGGGTAGAACATTTGGGACTGATACAAAGAAGCTCATAACTGCTGTCAATGAAGAAGTGCCAGTGCAAACACATGGAGTCTGTGTGTTACATCATGTGACATGTTGGATATCATACACATTCGATACAGTGATCGTAACCACTCACCTCTCTATCCAGGTTAGCATTGTTAACACGGACTGTCCCATCATTGTCAACTCTGAACATCATCTGCCCACCTGGTTGCTGCTCAACAATTTCATACTTGATTTGAGAGTTTGGGTTTCCTTGCTCATCAGCATCAGAGCAATTGATCTTCATCACTGCTGTACCTGTGTCCAAGATAAATAAAAAGGAAATATCTTTTAGTTTAAAGCATGTGGCAAGGTCTTAGAAATGTGCTCTTTGTATTCATTTTGGTTTCATTTTTATTTTTTTTATTTTTTTACTGTTTTAATACTGTATAAACATCATGTAGTCAAAATATAAAGTAAAAAAAGAACAAAATATATTTTAAAAAGGGAAATATATCATATAAAAGTTTTTTTCTTTTTTTTTCTTGGTTTAACAAATATCTTAAAATATTATTTCATAAATATCATTACTTCTTTGGGGAGTTGCACCACATGACATTTTACAACCTGAACACACCTAATATTAACAAGCAGTGAAGCCTTTTTGTTTTTCTATGGACTTAAAATGAATTACAATAAATAAACGGAAATCCCTTTATGAATAAATTGCATTTTAAATTAATAGAGTTATTGACCCCCTTGCAGAGTTTGATAATTATCATAATCAGGGTAAGAAATTAATTCAGAACTTCTATTAGTCAAAACAAAATGATCAGAGATAAACCAGATTATCAATGTCACAGCTTAGATTTAAATATACCCTATTTATTATTAAATCTGATTCTGAATCATTGTATTGCTTTCAGCTTTATGACAGTCAATCACTGTTCGCAGATATCATTCAAATAAAAAAATAAAAATAGAAATAAAGACATAACTCTCTGTGACTTCTTTTATTATAGCCTTGAGTTTACCTGCACGTAGCTATAAAGACGCTAGGGCGCTATTTGCCTAAAAGTCTTGAACATGCGGCAATAATGAGAACGGGTTAGAAAAAGTGTCCTCTTGATCGTCTCCTAGGGCTCCAGTGGAGCAAACCAGATGGGAAACACCATGCCATGGACATGCATATGGCCAAAGAAAACAATGTGTTCAACTTTTAAAGACGTGACACTGTGCGGCGTTTCCCTCTTTACACGTTGTTTTGCTAATTTTTGAGGATCCTTAGAAGGGAAGGGCTCGGATAGCGATGCCATGCAAAGTGATAGAACATAATTTATTAACCATAACCCATCCAATTGGCTAGTGTGTTGATATGTATTACCCACCACGTGGATTTTAATTTCAGACCCTGATCATAATCACTGTTATGTATATTGTATAAATAAAGTCACATTTCTTTTCAGCTGGAACAACTGCAGGCCACATACCTACTGCACTGAGTTCGTCTACAGCCCCTGGATTCATCCGATCAAAAACAGGGGGATTATCATTCTGATCCTTCACTTTTATTCGTAGTCCAATGTCACTCTCTGCAATTTCGCCATTTGTGAATTTAGCAACCCCTCTAAGCTATGGAGGTGAAGACATGCATTTCAAGATCACTAACTCTTATCAATAAGAATAGGAATTAAAGCCAACTTTATCATCATCCATCACCATTGTCATCATGGTCATGTCACTTACATTGTATTGTGGAATTAACTCTCTGTCAAGGATTCCCGTCACTCTTACAAATCCTGTTTCAGGATTCACCACAAATAAATTGTACGGAGGCTCGTCTGCACCGACGCCCCTTAGTTCGTACTTCAAATTTTTCATTTGGGGGTCTTCCTTGTCTGAGCGAATCTAGATAAATTAGAAATGTATATTTTAAAACAAAAAACAACCAAGCCCACAGTGTACTGACACATTGAAATGAAGCATTGCAAATATCAAATGCCTAAGATATTGTTGCAATGTATATCACACATGTGATGTGGTGATAAATTAGACAACTTTATTGTTGTAATCTTGACTTTATTTCTCACATAATAGTCATTTCTTATATTTGTGATGTAATTTATTATCATTTGGACATTGCATCTCACAAATAATGATACTGCAGACATCCATTTTATTAGCTGCTAAAATTGTAATTCTCTGTGTAATTTTTATGCATAACATGATTTGAATTGCAAATAGATGAGATAAGAAAATATCTTTTTCACTTTTCAATTCTTGGTGAAAAAGCTGGTGCCTTGTGATTTATTTATTGGTGATACTTTACAATGAAATGCAATTAACTGACAATGAGCAAAACATTTGACGTTAGTAAAAAAAAGAAAAGAAAAAAGACAAAGAAAAAGAAAAAGCAATTGTTCATTGTTGGTTAGCTCAGGCACATTAAATAATACAATAAGGTTCCATTAGTTAACATTAGTTAATGCATTTACAAACATTAAATTACAATGAGCTT
Source organism: Leuciscus leuciscus (assembly GCF_965113295.1). Classification (NCBI taxonomy): domain Eukaryota; kingdom Metazoa; phylum Chordata; class Actinopteri; order Cypriniformes; family Leuciscidae; genus Leuciscus; species Leuciscus leuciscus. The sequence goes on from NC_138743.1 coordinate 24,382,265, forward strand.
TCATTTGTTACAGTTTTTATTCATATTTGTTAACGTTAGTTCATAAAAATACAACTGTCCATTATTTGTTCATGCTAGCTCAGGGCCATTCAATAATATTAACATAACTTTCGAATTTCATGTTTTAGTAATTGCTGATATTAACGTTAACTAAGATTCATAAATTATTTATAAGTATTTTTAATTGTTAGCACATAATGTTAACAAATTGAACATTATTGTAAAGTTTATTTGCTTGTACGTTGATACAGTAATGTTTATGCAAGCATATATGACAAAGGCTCACTCACTTTTGCAATGAATTCTTTCTTGGTGTGATCAATATTCTCTTCTAGGATTTGGGGAGGGACGATCCATTCTCTCTTCTGCCTGTGGAGGGCTCCAGAGTGTTGGAATCTGGCTTCAGCCTCAAACACATACTGCGGGAAAACAGAAATGCACAATAACTATTTGTGAAAACTGGTTTTCTTTTGCCAACTTTTTCTTTTCTTTTTTTTCTGGAAAGGAGACAGGGAGTTGTTTTTTATATTTGTTACCCTTCCTGGTAAGAATGATCTCATTCAAAGGATTTGTAAATGATTCATTACAAATAAGTCGTTATAAATGATCGAAACTCTGTTGTTGCAACTTGCATGCATGCATATTTTGACACTATCCTGTCTGTTTACAGGAAAACTTAACCACAATATAATTAATATGAAATTCGTACGAAGTGGTTTGACAGTAATATAAACCTCAAAAAATTTGCAACTGCAGAAAAAGCATTGCACAGAAGTCATTACTTCAACCCACCTCAGTAGACTTCTAATTAAGAAAGATAAGATGAAGAAAAACTTGGCAAAAGCTAAATGCATTCCATTTAATTCAAGATCCCCTTAATCAGACCACACACAACTAAGATAAAGCATGTGCACACACATTTAAATTAATATTTTGATACAATGCACTTATTGTATACATACATGTTTTTAGATTGTACTTGTATTATGAGACCAAATACAATTATTATTGTGACCAAAACCCACAATCCTATCCATATTACTCACAAATATAAGATGTAATGTCTTACTAAAGGTTTTTCTTTCATTTCACTGTGCATTTCTGCATTGTACTGTACAAAGATTCAATAGTTACTACAACAAGTGTTCCCTACAAGTGTTTATTGTGATACATGGAGACACCACATTTTGTGTAATAATGCTATAAGGATTAGGCTAAGTTGTTAAACATAGAGCCAAGGCATTCATAATCATATGAATGAGTAGAACCTTTACATTTGATACATAAATTCAAGGTGCAAAACACTACAATTAACTATATGCTTTTGAGTTTTGTGATTTTAACCCAAGAGAGAGATGTTTTACACCACTTTAGAAGCACTTTCTCTCTTACACAAAAGCCTATATACCCACATATTGATAAAAGCCGTAAAATATTCCTTCACTGAGATCAAGTGTAACACATTCTAGATAAAAAAAAAATATTTTTTTAGAATGCACTCATTTAGTCATCATTTTACTCAACTCAATTTTACTCAGTGAAATGAACTCATATTCATAAGTTCAGTGAAATGAACTTATATTCATAAGTTCAGTGAAATGAACTCATATTCATAAGAATTTCAGTAAATCTTATTAAGAATTTACAAAACATTAAGGTGCCAGAGGGAGGGAATTTTAACACTCCTGAAATTGAAAGGGCAAACTATACATATTCATTGCAGATCCAGTTTGACTGCTGTAGTCTGTCTGTCTCTATACCAGACAGAGCCTGTTCTGAAATTCCCTTTACAAAAATACACAATGGTAAATAGTGGAGGTTTCCGTCATTTAAGTTTCCAGCAAAACACTACTACAGTTGCCATTATGGTGACTAATGTAAACCATAATAAGTAGCCTAAGTTGGGGATCTCCACAACAGTGTAGAAAAATCGAAATCTCTCTTATTTTATAAAAAAAATGTAGGCTATTTACTGATTGACACTTACAATTGTGCCTAATGTCATATCACACAAAAATTCAAGACACTAAATAAACTTACGTTTAATTATAATAATAATAATAATAAAGTTTAATTTAATAAACTTAAATTGTTGGCCTTAGTAAAATCAAAGTTCACTTTATTTTATTGACTGCTTTGAATAATACCACTTATAGATGAAACTAGTTGTTATGACAATATTTAGTTGCCATGGTAAATTTCTGTAAGGGGAGTCGATTCCCCTCCGGCATTTTAAGAGTTAAAAGAGAGACGCGCTCAATAAGTGACTTTTTCACATTAACTTTATGTGGTTGCTTTACATATCGAAGGTATAATATAAACTAACAGGCTACCAAACAAATATAATAAACAAAAGTTTCAGTTTTATGAGAGACGCACAGTCTACGATTTATTTCGGTTTATAAAACGACACTTTCCAAAATGGAGAAAGAATATAGTTGAGTAGCCTCTGTTAACGTGCTTATCTGTTGATAGATATTTAAAAACACGACAAACTTACCGATAATCCAAAACAAAAGAGAAAAGCGACAGCAGGCGATATACGCCGGGCCATGGCAGGAGGAACACACGGTATTTCCTGATCACCTGAGATCCACTGCTTTCAGCTGCTGCTTATGGGAACGTTTTAATATCCCGCTGAGGCAGATGTGCGTCCCGATGCTGTTTGATGAACGAGAATGCGAATGAGGTCGATCCGAGGCGCTTTAGATAAAAATCCTTATTAAAACTTTCTCCCACACCCTCACCTTGCGGGTTAAAAGGAGGACCTAACGTCACAAAGATGGGTGTGTTTGTGAATATGAGAGAGAGAGAGAGAGAGAGAGAGAGAGAGAGAGCGAGAGAGATGGGTGGGAATATATAATTTTCACAATTACTTTATATTGATCATAAAGGGTGGCATGGGTGTAGTATTTTAGTTAAGTATTAAAACATATATCCACAAGACCCATCCTTAACTCTTCATGCAGTGTCCTATGAGTAACATCACATGGAAAATTAACCATGGTTTTATTATAATAAATGTTTAGTAACTATTGTTTTTGGCAGATTGATTACGATTTGAATAAACACAGTTTTACTACAAATACCATGGTTAAATTATGGTCTGTGTAGCAAAACCAAATACAAAATAAATGAATAAAAAAATAATAATAATCTGACAAAGAATGTCTTCAATTAAATAGCTATCTGAATTGTGAATCTTGAGCTAAATTAATGCATTTTAACATAATAGCTATAGGCCTTAAAAAGGAGGTTGACAGTGTTCATGATGAAAAGTGAATCCAATGGTTATACATTAAAAAAAAAAAAAAAAAAAAAAAATCCAGTTAGTTTTCAGTAATTAGTTGTTTACAGTCAGGGTTGACTATTTCACGTAACTACTGCCAAACATAAACAAACAAAATATAAAATAAAGTAATAAAATAGCAAAATAGTAGAAATGTACTTGTTTTGAGGAGTTCAAAACTCCTCAAAACTTAAACATCCAAATAGTTTTTTAGAAAATGACTGAAAATTTGTATTTATTTATTCAATTTATGTACAGATTAATAATAGTTTATATATATATATATATATATATATATATATATATATATATATATATATATATATTATTTATTTATTTATATATATTTATATATATTATATATATTATTTATATATATTTATATATATTTATTTATATACATATATATATGAAGAGTTCAGATGCAAAAGCCTCTAAGTGCCATTTTCTTCTAGAATGATCATTTTTATCAAGCTCGTATATTTAAGTTCAATAATTTCACTTAAATGGCAATGCAAATTACCTATTAATTATCATTTAAGTGAAATTACTTAACTTAAATATACAAGCTTTATAAAAATGATCATTCTAGAAGAAAATTTCAGATGGCACTTAGAGGCTTTTGCATCTGAACTCTTCATATATATATATATATATATATATATATATTAACAATGTAAAAAAAGTTGCAAGTCAATCAACTTGGATGTTTAAGTCATTTCAACTTAATTTACACTAAACTGACTTAAAAATAAGCTTAATCTTGTATAATCTATGAAAATTGCTCAACTTATTTTGATGATTTAAAGCAATGTAAAAACATATGTGCTAATATGCCTTTATAAATACACATACTTCATATTAAAGTTGGCGCATACATGTTCATGACGCAAAATGCTTTTGCAAATGACCCACCATACTCATTAACAGCAATTTTAAAGATTATGTTGTATCTCACGTGTTACGTATGTTATCTCACGTGGATGTTTTGACATCAGCAGTTTTATGCTGTTTAATTGAAATAATACATCTTAAAATAATTCTGAGATCACTCATTTTTAAATCACAAATAACCGATAATTTCGCATAAGGATGAGGTTCTTATGAAAAGCCAGGAATTAACTTCATTAAAGATCAGAAGCTGTATTCTTTGAGCTGTTCTTCATTAGAAATCACACCTGAACTCACACCTTAGCATGTGCTTATTAAAAGTTGGTCATAAATGTCTGAACCAAAACGTGTCTGAGGGTTTGCCCTTCTACGCAACTAAACAGCAAATCCTTTTCTATTGAATTACATGGAACTGCACAAAGAGTTATTCCCGAAAAATTGTTTGATCATGTTTTATTTGGCATGTGAACTTATTTGGTTGTTAAAGCAAATGCACTTCAGTGGAAAAGAGAGGGCTTTTTTGGAAATGGTGAGGTTATGGCATGCCCGCTTGCTTTAAGGAGGTGTAGTCTCTCACTTACTCACTCCTAGTGCGCTTTGCTGACTTTGTCTCAATTCGAAAAATACAATGAAACAAATTTCAAATCATCATGTCATGAAGTATAAAATTTAGAATTCAGTATGTTTTTAGAGATGTTAAAAGGGCCTTGGGGTCTCACAGAGAGGGATATATGAAGGTTAAGGATTTCCAAGGGTGGTTGCAGGGGCCCTGCAGAGAGGGTCTGAATAGCAAGGCTTTGCCATTTGCACACATTTAGAGAATATCCTGAATGTGACTTCCATTCAGATGAAGCCTGCGCTGTCTGAACCGTCATAAATCTGCTTTACAAAGACACTCAAAGAGAGAGAAGAAAAGAAAAAGAGGGATTCCATGACATTTACTGCAGGTCAAACACTTTAGACATATCAGAAATTAACATTAATTGGAAAAATAGAAATAGTAATAGCTCCATCAACTTTGTGAAAATTTACATTGATCTATGGGTTAGCTTATGTAGCAAAATAATTATCAGCCAAATAATAAAAACAAAAAAAATATATATTAATGTTTTCCAGAAAAAAAAAAAGAAAAAAAAAATCGTTAAAACAAGACATTTACTTGAGAAGAAAAAGTAAGACTTTTTTTTAGAGAATAAATCCAGAATTATTCTTTATTTATTTTTCACACTGCCCTTGTTTTAAGCTCAAATCTAACATAATTTACCTGAAGTTTAAACTTTAAACAGCACTTTGCCACCGTGGTAATAGAGAATTCAAGATACATTCTCAGGAAGTCTTTTGTTTAATTTTTTTTCTTGTCTAATGTTGTTCTTGGATGGAGAATGTAAAAAAACACAGAGTACAGAAAACCAGTCCTGCAGGAAACTCCCTTGAGTTTGGATGATAAACAGTAACATGTCTGTATCTGTAGACAGTTGCATGCACACGCTTGTCGCCTGTGTACAATGATTGTATGACTCATGGTGAAATCAGTGAGAGCCATTAGGAGTGCCAGGCTTATACAGGGTGTGTTTGCGGGAAGGTGTGTGATTGCTCAGGAGACAACGCCCTAGTTTCCAGCGCTCCAACCGCCTAACCGATGCTCTCATACTCGTCATACTCATGTGCAGTGCTGAGATGTTATTTTAATTTGTGGTTGTGGAGGAACATATATTTCACACCCCACATACGGATGTGGCCGAAATATGGTCCCAGCCAGCACTAGAAGAGGACTGTTCAAGGGTTAATTTTGGTGTAGTCCAGGATAGGGATCTGGTTAAAATTAGAGTTTGATTATGATTAAGTGTGATACTAAGGTAAGGAAAGCTTAAGGGTGTGTGAACAGTGAGGCCAGGTATTACGCATATACATTTGTAAGGGTTAGGTTAGGTTAAGGGGTGGGTTTTAAGTTCCCAAAATCTCTACAGTACTTATTCAAGAGGGTGAAGCATTAACTATTTTAGTCTTTCTTCTTCAACATGGAGAGGTTTGTTAGTTTTGGTAGGTTAGCTTAATTTGTTGCAAGACAGTTTAATTTTGTTTAATGTAACTGTTAGAACAGTGATGACTTCCACATGGGTCGTGCAAAACTCAGAATTGAAGAATTAGATCCATTTTCATTTACACTGCAAAAAAATATATATGATCAATAAGCTGACAACTTATGTTTTTAAATTGCTTTGACTCTTAAAAAAAAGTTACGTTTTTTTTAGACTTTTAGTAAACTCAAAATTTCAACTTAAGTTATACAAGATACAAAAATGTTTTTTTAAGTCAGTTTAATGTAATTTAAGTTTAAATGACTTAAACATCCAAGTTGAATGTAGGCTACTATTTAAGACTTTTGCATGTGATTTTGAACCATTTGGAATTTGAAGATTTGAAATTTTAATTAGAATGGGAGAGGAATTTATTGAATTGTAATTCAAAGAAATTCAACAGGTGACCACCACTGTGGTAAATGAAGTGTTCTGGACCACAAAAGTAATTTTCTTAAAAATAATTCAATTGTTTTAAACATTTTCAAAAATGTCAACATCTACAAAGTTGCTTTTCAATGATAAAAATAACAGCTATTTATTTAGTTCATTTTAATTTGTATGTTTTTTAATGAAAATGTACAATAATAATAAAAAAATTAAAAAAGTAAGCATGAAGTTAAGAAAATTTACGACTGAGATTTGAAATTCAAACGATTTAGCCACCAATTTGGCAAATGTGAACGAGATTGTGTTGCTGCCTTCATCCCTCCCTAAATTTGAGTTGCATTCTGAAATAAAACTGTCTTTCTTCTTTTTCTTTTTCTTCTTCTTTTTTCTTTTTCTTTAATTTTTTTTTACCTCAAATTCAATTCAAATTCAGGAAATTTAAATGGTTTTCTCAATTTACTGTACAATCCTGTTTCACAAACAGATTAGTGCCACCTGTTGGTGCTAATAAACACTCATATTCAATGCACAACAAATCCAATAAAGATCATGTTCTTTCTTGGTATTTTTTGAATGTATATTTTTTTATATTTATATAATTATATATTTTTATCTGTCCAATTTTAAATAGATACTCTATACTGCCTCTTTATCAAAGATTTGCATGCAGTAAAGTTATGGACTTGTTTTTTTGTGCAATATTTTTGTTAACTTTTGATTTACTGCGTTAACAGTGTTGTGAACTTTCAAAACAGAAAAAAAAAAAAAAACAAAACAACCTTTTTAATGTTTTAATACATTAAAAGTGTATCAATTAAGGGAGCCCCTGGTATCTCCATGCAGGCAGTGAAAGTTTGTCTGGGTGTTTATGTATGATCATTTGGCCTTTGACACACCCTTGCATTTCTCGTACATTCCTACGACTCTTTTTTTCCCCTTCTCTCTTTTCAACACATCATTAGTTTCATTCTCTTTGTCTCGCTCTGTCACGTCCGCTCCCAAGTGTTCTCATGGTTAGTCTCATAACAGCATTCTGTTAATTCATATTTCCAAAAGTTTAGAATGTCACAGTTCCCAGTCTCCCACAATCCTCATTTCCCTTTCTCTTCCTCCCTCTTTCCTCTCTTGTATGAGTGCACTCTTTTCTTTTACCTTTTCTTTGTGTCGCTTTAAGAGCACTGTCAAAAGAAAACAGCTCCATGGCAACGGCTGGGACTGAAACCTGAGCTCAGTGATAAGGCCAGAGAGGTGGTAGGCGTGTCTAGTCTCAAATAAACAACCGTTTCCTAGCACTCAGCCATGCGTAGTCAGAGATTTAGCCAGACCTTGCTATTTCTGTTCACGAAAGAATATAACCAGTAAATCTTTATTTATTTATTTTATGCTCTTTCAGAGCATGGTTTCTGTTCTGTTCATATTAGCACACTGTTTTATTTTATTTTATTTTTTATTTTACTTATTTATTTTAACTGTTCTGTGCTTGCACATTATAAATGGTTTAACATCACTTATTATGTATTTTTATGTAAAATTCATGGTTTTTAGAAGAAAGAAATTGTGATTAACCATTTAATTTAATTCTCTTCTTTCAGACGAATACAATCGGAATTTTATTAAAAAAATGTTCGGCTCTTCCAAGCCTGAATGGCCATTTCTGTTTTGAATTCCATCAAAGTAAATCCATCCATGATTAAAGTGCTCCACGTGTCTCCGGGGGTTAATAAAGGCCTTCTGAAGTTAAGCGATGCGTTAGTGTAAGAAAAATATCCATATTTAAAACCTAATAGACTAAAATAACTAGCTTCCGGCAGACGGCCGTACGCATCGATTAACGGCGAAAGAGTAACACTAGACCTCGATGCACAACGTAATGACGAACGTGGAAGTGCAGAGGATAGAGCAAAACAAAACACCAGTCACGAATTAGAAGTCTAAAACGAGAACTTTTAAAGAGAAATGTCAGAGGAGCTTGAGGTTGTTGCTCAGCCCTGTTTGTTTGAACGGCGAGAGGCGTCAAAGCCTCAAAGTGTTACTCTTGTGGCGTACGTCGACTTGTGTAGGCCGTCTGCCGGAAGCTAGTTATTTTAGTCAATAAAGTTTTAAATATGGATATTTTTCTTACACGAACACATCGCTTCACTTCGGAAGGCCTTTATTAACCCCCACAGAGCTGTGTGGATTACTTTTATCATGGATGGATTCACTTTGATGGACTTCAATAAATATACAGCTAATCACTGCCATTGTAAAGTTTGGAGGAGCCAGGTCATTTTTTAATATAACTCCGATTGTATTCGTCTAAAAGAAGAAAGCCACATACAGCTAGGATGGGATGACTTGAGGTTGAGTAAATCATAAGCTAAATTTCATTTTTGGGAGAACATTGCCAAAAGTCCTGACTATATATACATATATACTGTATATATATATATATATAATATGTGTGTGTGTCTGTGACTTTGTTTTTGTCTGTTACTGTTTTTCTCTACAGTAACCTATTGTTAAGATTACATCTGTAACATGTTCCATTAACATTGTGTCCTTACCGACACAAACGCCTCGGTTACGACTGTAACCTCGGTTCCCTGAAGAGGGAACGAGCGTTGCGTCGAAAACTGACGCTGTGGGAACGCTTTGCGTGATGACGTCTTGAAGCACATGTAAAATCAGTCCAATGGTGTGGCGGAACGTCAGAGGCGGGTGACGTCACGTACCAGGAAGCTATAAAAGCCGGCCCGAAACAGAAAACGAAAGCTTCGTAAAGTCTGAAGTCGCGCTGACAGGCATGAAGGAGATATGGCAAGGCGACGCAACGCTCGTTCCCTCTTCAGGGAACCGAGGTTACAGTCGTAACCGAGGCGTTCCCTTTCAAGGGAACTCCCGTTGCGTCGAAAACTGACGCTATGGGAACGTCTATACCAACGCCTCCATAGCTACAAATGTCTGTCCTGTGTGTAATCATGTGAGCAGCACTAAGAAGACAAAACATGAGACCCTGGAGTAGAGTCTAAATCCAGAGAGTAGAACCTGACGAAGGTGTGCGGTGAGGACCAGCCTGCCGCATCACAGACGTCCTGTAACGATACTCCTGATATAAGGGCCTTAGAGGCCGCCATACTCCTAGTAGAGAGCGACCGGACAGCCAAAGGAGAAGGCTGTCCAGCCGCCTCATAAGCCAGTGAGATAGTCTCAACCACCCACTTGCTCATCCTTTGCTTAGACACTGGACCTCCCTTGTTAGGGGAGCAAAAGTCACTTTTACGCCACAGGGCAGCTCTGTGGACATACGCGTCTAACGCCCGAACAGGGCAAAGCAAATTATTCGCCTCCTGGTCCGATTTCGAAAGGGAGGAGGACCTCCAAGTGCCACGAGGGAAACGAGATACCAAAGGGTCTTTCCCCACAGACATTCCACCCAAAGGACTGTGGTAAGCACCTACGGCCGCCACATAAACCTTTAAAGTGGACGGGGTCAGACCTGCAGTGAACCGGTCCTGCAGGAACTCCAGAACTGTACCAATTGGGCAGTTGACTGGATCCAACCGACGGTCACTACACAAAGAGGTGAATACTCTTCAGTTCAGGGCATAAAGTTTCCTCGTGGAGGGAGCTTGGACTGTAGAATGGTCTCAACAACCTCAGTTGAGAGACCTGACTCTATGAGCTGGGCCCCCTCAGAGGCCAAGCCCACAGGTTCCACAGTTCTGGTCGGGGGTGAAATATTGAGCCCCCTGCTTGGGACAGAAGGTCCCTCCTGACGGGTAGCTCCAGAGGATGCCCGTCGAGGAGGGACACAAGATCGGGAAACCATACTCTGCCCGGCCAGCGCGGGGCTATAAAAAGCAGGCAAACCCGGTCCCTGCGAACTCTTTCCAGAACTCCCGGGAGCAGAGCAACTGGGGGAAAGGCGTACAGACGTAGCCTCGGCCACGTCTGTACCATAGCATCCAGTCCCAGAGGAGCTGGATGCGTGAAGGAGAACCAAAGTGGACAGTGAGACGTCTCTCGAGACGCAAACAGATCCACTTATAATTTCCATATCAGCTCCACCACCTCGGGGGTGGAGCCACCATTCCCCGGGCCTCGGCCCCTGTCTCGACAGAGTGTCTGCTCCTATATTCTGGACCCCGGGGATGTAGGCTGCCTTGAGTGACAGCAACTTCCCCTGGGACCACAAGAGGATATGGCATGCCAGCGCAAACCCCCTTGATATAGGCGACTACCGACGTGTTGTCCGTATGTACTACACATGGTGTCCCCTGAGACCTGTGATAAAGCTCCTCAGAGCCCGGAAGACAGCTAACATCTCTAGGCTATAGAATGCCAGGAATGATGATGGTCTTCCCACAGACCTTGAGATGAGCGACCCTCAGGATCGCTCCCCAACCCGTGAGGGAAGCATCCGTCGTTAGCAGTTTGCGACGACAAGGAGCTCCCAGCACTGGGCCCTGGGACAGGAACCAAGGTTTCTTCCACATAACCAAGGCACGTAGGCATCACCGCGTGACCTTGATTGTGCGAAATGGGTTGCCCCTCGGGGAAAAACCCTCTGGTCCTGAGCCACCACTGCAGGGGCCTCATGTGCAGCAGTCCAAAAGGTATCCCGTTGGAAGCTGCTGCCATGAGACCCAACAGTCTCTGGAACTGTTTGACAGTGAGTAGCTGGCCTAGCTTTACACTTCTCACAGCTGCCAGGATGGAATCGAAGCGTGGCGATGACAGGCGCGCCTGCATCGACACTGAATCCCAAACCCACGCCTAAAAAAGTGGTCCTCTAAAATGGAGAAAGCACACTCTTCTTGGCGTTCAGCCGTAACCCCAACTCTTTCATATGGGCGAGAACAACATCTCGATGTTGAACCGCCATCTAATGCGACTGAGCTAAAATCAACCAATCGTCGATGTAGTTCGTGATGCGAATACCCCGGAGGCGCAGAGGCGCCAGAGCTGCATCCACGCATTTGGTGAAAGTGCGGGGTGATAAAGCCAGGCCGAATGGAAGAACTCGATATTGGTATGCTTTGCCCCCGAAAGCAAACCTCAGGAACTTCCAATGACACGGACGGATGGAAATATGCGTCCTTGAGGTCTATCGTGACAAACCAGTCCTCGGACCTGATCTGTGGCACGATTTGTCTCAAGGTTAACATTTTGAACTTGAGCTGCATGGCTGACTCGTACAGAACTCGAAGATCTAAAATGGGACGCAATCCCCCGTCCTTTTTTGGAACTATGAAGTACCGGCTGTAAAACCCGGTTTCCCTGTTGGAGGGGGGTACATATTCTATGGCCCCTTTCTCTAACAGAGTGTTTACTTCATGTTCCACAACCAGAACCTGCTCGGGGCCCACCACTGTGGGCAGGACCCCCATAAACCGCGGTGGGCGTTAATAGAATTGTATCTAATACCCTTTTTCCACGGTCTGCAGGACCCAACGAGAAACATTTGACAGTAGCTTCCACGCTGTCAAATATTCTACTAGAGGTACCAGTCTCTCGAGACTGGTTTCTGGATTTTGTTGCTGTTGAGTAGTCGGTTCGTCGCCCTGTAACGGCGCACCGGCAGGGAACGACCAAACAGACTGCTCTAACACCCTCCTCAGAGGGGGCGGGCATCCCGAGGCCACTACGTTTCCGGGTGGACCTTGAGATATGTGCTCGCCGGAGACCGCTGCGCCCTGTAACACCGGAGGCGGCAGGGTTGGCAGAACGGTCCCCTGAGGGCACCGAAGAGAGACGGCACCGTATTTTTCTCCTGCTGTTGAGTAGTCGGTTCGTCGCCCTGTAACGGCACACCGGCAGGGAACGACCAAACAGACTGCTCTAGCACCCTCCTCAGAGGGGGCGGGCATCCCGAGGCCACTACGTTTCCGGGTGGACCTTGAGATATGTGCTCGCCGGAGACCGCTGCGCCCTGTAACACCAGAGGTGGCAGGGTTGGCAGAACGGTCCCCTGAGGGCACCGAAGAGAGACGGGCACCGTGAAAAGAGGTGTTAACCGCTCTGCTTCGGGGGGACTACCCTCATTTGTCCTGAGCCCTCAGACATCAGGACTTTTTCCCAGCAGCCTTCTTGGCGGTAATAACGGTCCGCAGATCCGTTTTACCCCTCGAAGACTGCTGGGTTTGAGAGCGCCCTCCGTGTCCCCGAGATTTTTGTGGGGGAGCACGAGAGGACACACTCTGTTTTTGAGTGGCACGATGTTCAGCGCTCTTTTTAGAGGAGTGAGGCTGCTCCCGCTCAGCAGCCTCAATGAAAGAACGGCGGGGGAGAAGTTTTTGTAATGCAGCTGCCTGTTTAGCAGCTTCCTGAGATTTAGCTACCGCACTGTTTACTGCATCACCAAATAAACCAACAGTGGAAACCGGAGCATCTAAGAGAACGTGCTTTTCTTTCTCTTTTATATCGCTCAAATTGAGCCACAGATGCCTCTCAGTGGCCACCAGGGCTGCCATAGACCGCCCGATTGATTTAGCGGTCTCCTTGGTGGCCCTGAGAGACAGATCTGTGGCTCTGCGTAGTTCAGCCACTGTGTCAGGACCAATTCCCCCGCCCTCCTCTAAATCCCCCAATAATTCTGCCTGATAGGCTTGCATAATAGACATCGTATGCAGACACGCTGCAGCTTGACCAGCGGCTGCATACGATTTATGAACCAGAGATGATGTGAATTTTACTGGCTTAGAGGGAAGTGAAGGAGCTTTCAGGGAAGATGCCGTTGCTGGAGAGAGATAGCTCGCGAGCGTCTCTTCCACCTTCGGCATCTCCCCATAACCATATTCTTTATATTTGTGAATGGAAGAATAGTGGGATGTTTGTGGTGCATACACTCTGTATGAAACCGGTTTTCCCCACGATTTCGACACCTCGGTGTGGAGATCGGGGAAAAATGGAAGGCTTCTTCGCTGAGGCTGTGTACGAGCTGGCAGGAAGCGTTCGTCGAGCTTACTTTTCGAACGAACGTCCTGCCTATCCTCTGGCCACTCAATAGATAATCTGTGAACTGCTCTCGTGACAACATCGAATAAATTCCTCAAAAGCGTGAGACTGAGGTGGCGAATCCTCAGACTCAGCTTCAATACTAACAACGTCCAACTCCTCAGAGCTGGACAATTGCAGTATTGGTGCCTCCATCGGGGGGGAAGAAACCGCAGCGCGTGCTTCCACACCCTGATGAGAGGCACTGGATCTATCAGAAGGATGTTGAGATAAGGCAGAGCCCGTCTCAACATCCACTGATAAATCCATTTGTGAACCCCAGGTCTGAGATCGACGCCGTGCCTCGGCAGCGGCGGGACCCAAGCCCTGGGCAACGTGATCGGGATTGAACCGAGCCAAGCGGGATCGGAGCGTACGCAATGGAAGCGCCTCGCAATGCACACAGTCACCACCCTCGAGTGCTGACTGGGCATGCTCCTCACCCAAACAAACAACACAAAGAGTGTGAGTATCACCTCCCGTTAAATAACGTGGGCAGGGATGGACACACACTCTAAACTGCTGCTTGCTCGCCATACTGAATATATATATATATAATATAGACAGACAACACCAAATAACAAGGACAGATTCAACACAGAGCGCAACTGAAGACTCAGAAAGCTTTCGTTTTCTGTTTCGGGCCGGCTTTTATAGCTTCCTGGTACGTGACGTCACCCGCCTCTGACGTTCCGCCACACCATTGGACTGATTTTACATGTGCTTCAAGACGTCATCACGCAAAGCGTTCCCATAGCGTCAGTTTTCGACGCAACGGGAGTTCCCTTGAAAGGGAACTGTCATTACCGTAGCAATCAAATTATTTATTTGATTTATTAAACATATTTTTGTTTGCAACAATTATTTATAATTATTACAATATTTGTCATAAAAAGCTAAATATTTGATATTTTGCGTGTATGAAAACAATTCAAAATTGTTCAAAAATGATAAAATCCCCACATTTTTTATTGGTTTTTAATATCAGTATTTCTGAAAAAATGGACACATCTCGAAAGTAACTATGTAACTATGTCTTACATTTTTATAGAAATTAAAAAAAAGAAAAGTTTATCAAATTACCGTTATTGTAAATGACATTTTGTAAGAAGAAGAGATGAAACCCATAAAAAATAAACATTTTCCAGATTAAAATAATCTACATTCAATTTTGTGTACATTTTTATATGTACTACAGACTGTGCTAGTCAAGACATTACTTCTGCAGCATTTATTAATCTTAGTTAATATTTCAACATTTACTAATACATTATTAATCAAAGGTTGTATTTGTTAACATTAGGTAATGCACTGTGAACTAACATGAAGAAACAATACAGCTGGATATTAACTAACATTTAATAAAGATTAATAAATACCATAACAAATGTATTGCTCATTGTTAGTTCATGTTATGTATATTAGGTCATTAAGTTTATAAAATAAATAACAATAACAACTAGTATTTAGTTAATGTTTAGCCTATGCATTATTTTAGTATCAGATTATCAGTACATTATAAGGGACACTACCAATGAAAAGTTTTGGGGCTCTAGGATTTTTTTTTATGTTTTTGAAAAAAGTAATATTGTAAAGTATTATTACAATTTAAAATAACTGTTTTGTAATGGAGTATTGCAACCATTTACTCCAGTCTTCAGTCACATGATCCTTCAGAAATCATTCTAATCCTGATTTGCTGCTCAAAAAACATTTCTTATTATAATTTACATTTACATTTACATTTATTCATTTAGCTGACGCTTTTATACAAAGCGACTTACAATTGCTATATATGTCAGAGGTCGCACGCCTCTGGAGCAACTAGGGGTTAAGTGTCTTGCTCAGGGACACATTGGTGTCTCACAGTGGATTCGAACCCGGGTCTCTCACACCAAAGGCATGTGTCTTATCCATTGCGCCACCACCACCCCTGTAAGTGTGACATTATAATATCACATTATAATAAATGTGTTATACAAGTATAAAACATTATAATAAATGTTGAACAGTTGTGTCGCTTAATATTTTTGTGGAAACCGTGATACTTTTTTTCAGGATTCCCTGATGAGTTGCAGTTCTATAAAATTGAAATAGTACATAAAAAAAGATTATTTCAAATTGTTATAAAAACTAAATTTGTGTGTATAGAGGCACAGAGAAAGAATCAGAAAATTGAAGACATTTTATAAGACACTGATTAAGTGCTATGAGAGGCCGATAGGGTGAAACCACTGACTCACTGTCTGACTGTCATCAAACAAATCTATCTGTTACACATCTGCATTTCTCACATGCATATGCGACATGCTGTATGTCACACCCAAAGTACAGTACAAGTGACGTTTGATGATGACTTCCAATGCCCCCAAACTAAATTTTAGCGGCCCAAAAACGTCATGTTTCAGTCAGAAAATATTATAATACATTGAGAGACTGCAGAGTGGGGGAAAGGAAATAAGAGAGACCGTCTCATACCTGAGCTCAGAAACTGAACAAACCGAGCACAGAGTGATCTCTCTTACCACACAGGTGTTGAATTACATGCATGCATCGGTACTCATGCAGGCAGAGCACATTACCTCAAACAAAGGAGTGCTACACAATACTGAAGGTTTTATAAAGCAACATTTGGGAGAAATCTGAAAATAACTCTGGGAGTGAAAGTGGTTTGTGGTTCATGCTTGGGGTTTGGAGGCATCTGGGACATGTTCTGTCAGTGTATATCAATAGCAGCTGTACGTTCACAGTCAACAGTTATCACATCTCATCTCACACTTGGTTTAGTGACTGGTATCTCTTTCTCTTGCTTTCTCTGGTTCTCTCTCTCTCTCTCTCTCTCTCTCTCTCTTGTCTTTCTCTTTCACGCTGGTGTTGTGCACCATTCAGAATTGCAGAATTGCATCAATTTAAGTTCCTCAATTTCAATTAAGGTAGCAAACCGAATGCATAATTTTAAATCTGAATTGAATTTAAAGGGATAGTTCACTTTGAAATAAATTTTTGGTATGTTTTAGCTTACCTCAAGGGCATCCAAGATGTAGGTGTCTTTTTTTCCGCAGTAGTTTCAATTTTGATATTTTTAGGTCAAACCGTTCTTGTCTGTCAGTCATATAATGCAGGTCTATGGTCACTGTCTCAAAGAGCATGCACAGAGTCCAAATTAAAACAATTCCCCGTCGTCCAAATTAAACAATTCCCCATCGTAAGTACACATTGATGGCCTAAGACACGAAACGAGCGGTTTGTGTGAGAAAACGAACAGTATTTATATAGTTTTTACCTCTTATACACAGCCATGTCCAAGTGATCTGATCTGACGTGTACGCAGACTGGTGCATAGATATACACACTAGATGTCGCCTTGTCTACGGCAGTTCATTGGAACGAATGTCTTTAAGGCGACATAGTGTATATATCTATGCACCAGTCTGCGTACACGTCAGATCAGATCACTTGGACATGGCTGTGTATAAGAGGTAAAAACGATATAAATACTGTTCGTTTTCTCACACAAACCGCTCGTTTCGTGTCTTAGGCCATCAATGTGTACTTACGATGGGGAATTGTTTAACTTGGACGACGGGGAATTGTTTTAATTTGGACTCTGTGCATGCTCTTTGAGACCGTGACCATTGACCTGCATTATATGACTGACAGACAAGAACGGTTTGACCTAAAAATATCAAAATTGAAACTACTGCGGAAAAAAAGACACCTACATCTTGGATGCCCTTGAGGTAAGCTAAAACATACCAAAAATGTATTTCAAAGTGAACTATCCCTTTAAGGAAGTTATAAAAGGGAATAAAACTGCTGCAAGTCTAATTTTTCTCAATATAATAATAAAAAATGATGAACATTTCTATATTAATTACAAATACTGTAAATACACAGCTAATGGAGCATTTCCAAAACATGAATCAACAGTTTGTATTTATAGTTATTTATAACTTTCATTATATTTTCCATATGGTGCAAGGACACTTTGTTCCCAGAATGCTCTAATTTATTTTTGTCAATATTTAGTTTTAAGTTAGGCTATCTGAAAACAGTGTAGTGCACTTTTTGTGGTGCTGTATGGCAAAATAAAATCTGTATTAAAGACTGTAGACTGTCCTAAATTTTAGTTCAAGAATAGCAATATTAGAGAAATATGTCTAATCAGTTAAAGTTACAAATATTGTACATTACACTGGCAAAGTTAATAATGTAATTGGTAAAAAAAAAAAAATACTCTGATGTTCCGCTTTGAATTTCTTGTGTTTCCAATTCCAATTCCATTCATCTCAATTTACAACTCCTACGCTGATAGTGAGCAATTTCTTAAATTCAGATTTTTGCCCCACCTTGATTCGTACACAAATTTTCTCATGATTCAGCTATAATGACAAAACTTTGTGTGATTTTCATCTGTCAGTCAGATATTGCGCATCAGCAGGTGTGGCAGGTGCACACCCAGAGTCAAGAGAGGCTTCAGGGCTTCAACATCACCCATCACACAATGTTCATGTTCACATCAAGAATATCAGGATTATTATTTCTTATCACATACAAAATGGGTGTTTTCATTACACAGTTACCCTACCAAATACAGAGTTTGCAGAAAGACTGAAAAACATACTCCAATAATCCTTGCTTTATTTACATCTTTGAAAAAAGTATGTTTTACAGTGTAGAATAGAATAGAACATTACTAAATGTACTTTCATGTGGAAATAAAGAGGGCATTATATGCCTCCCACTCCCACTCACCATGCCTATGCCATCCAGTTCTTTGGCCCCATCTACGCTGGCCCCCTTAGCCCTTCGGCTGCTCCTTCGTTGGTTCCACCAAGCAGTGTGGCATTTCACCAGCTCCACCCTGGTGTTTCGATCCCTAGCTCCACCTCAGGCCTCCGAGCCGTGGACTCCACCTCATGCTGTTGACCCGTCGGCTCCACTTTGACTCCAAGCTCCCTCGGCACCACCGTTGTCCTCGCTCACCCCGGCTCAGTCTGCCAAGTCCCCATCTCCTCCTTGGCCCTGTGAGCTTCCCATTCCGCTCCTGGGTCTTCGTCTCCTAAGCTCCGCCTGGGTCTCTACCACCCTTGTCACCACCTCAGTCGGTTGGGCTATTGGCCCTGGCTCTGTTTGGGGTCACTCCCTGGCTCCTTCCACTGTCATGTCCTCCCTGGTCCCTTCTGCCAGCTCCACGTCCTCCTCTTCAGCCCCCTCCCGCCCTCCTCTCTTAGACTTGATTTTGTTTGTTGGTTTTTTATTGTTTCCTGTTCTGTTTCCGGTGTTAGTATTTGTTACCAAGGTTATTCATTGTTTGGTTAAAGCAGGGCTATGCAGTTTGGGGAATTTCTTCGCTGTATTCTCGCTTTTTGCTCACAGGTTTCTCTATAGAGCTCCACCTACAGCTTCAGAATAGATATTTGACAACACTGTCGAAAAACTCGTTGGTGACTCTCAGATACCAGAGGCTAGTAGATCAATGACATCAAAGCAGATGGGACATTCTTTAAAACGTCTTCTTCATTCGGGTTCGAACAGTGTGAGGGAGCGCAATAATAACCGAATTTCAGCAGATTTTTTTTGCCATAAAGCAATTCGTTACATTCCGAGACCTGATATCACGCGATACTTCCTGACGCTGCGGCCGGTGGCCCGCCGGCTCCAAGTTGCAAAGGTGTTTTTTCTGCTCACAGGCGCTTGGGGGGTGCGAGACGACCACCATTCAACCCGAAAAAAGTCATATAACTATTCCAATGACTCCGAAGCTGTTCGGTTAAAGTAAAAAAGTTACTTAGTTCACCTTTAATGCACTGCACCTGTTTCTCATTTCCTTTCATTGGTCTACATTTGTAAATATAGCCCTCTGTTTGTAGTGTTCTTTGTCCAATAGTTATTTGTGGCTATTTTAAGTGGTTGCTCTGTTTTTGTATTTGGAGTGTGTTATTTTGAGTTAGTTTTCATTCAAATATACTGTTGCATCTAGATCCAGCCTTTATTTAATCCTTGCTGCAACACCTTGCTGAGTGTTTGCAAATAAACAAAACAAACAAACAAAAAAATCTACTGCTATGATAATTTCATTTTCATGCTGTCATACAAATCTCTGCTGAGAAAAACGTGCTGTTTTGAGCATGAGTGAAGGACAACATTTCGGAAAAGGATAAGATTTGGTCATGGGGTGGAGACTGATAACATGCAGTTCATCACCTGGGGCATGGGTGCTCACCAGGACATGTGTCGCAATAACATAATTATTCAGTCAACAGTGTTGGTGAACCAATGCTGAAACCATCCATCTTTGCTGTTTAAGTTGTACCTATGGAAATACTGTCTTCATTCTGAGAACATTCCCTTAATATTTTCTCCAAGGAATTTCTGTTGACTGACTTGAGCTGACATTATAGTTTTTTTTTTAGAACTGCTTTACAGCAGAAATGTAAGTGCTCTCAAATTTGAAGTTTGCATTGATTCTGTTATATGTATTGTATAAAGCACTAAGGTGACTTGACTTGATGTGTTTCAGAGGACACATTTGGCCTTGAAGGCTTGCTGTGAAGGCTATCTTTTCTTGTAGACCGGTTATACTAGTGTACAAATAATTAAAATGTATCAATTGATAATTCTTTTACATAAATTCCACTTACTTATTGACAAAAAGCGGTTCTTTACAATGGCAAATATGCCTTTGAAGACTTAATGAATTAACATTCACAGTTTTTAAGTGATTCAGAACTAAATAGGCCAATTATCCTTTGATAAGTTCTAATTCCCTTACAGTGCATGTGCATAATTTAGTCACCTAACAAGACGTAAACACCATGAGCACTATAGGAGAAGTCAATGGTTTCGCCCTCTCAGCAAACTCTCCCTTGATCGTGTCAGATATCTGTGTGTCCTGTAATAAAATGAAGGTAGTAAATGTATAACAGTTCAGTGAGCTGTTTGGCTGCATGTGTGCACAATAGTACAGACTCAACACTATTGACAGGACTCTGCCAAATTCCTTTCCACCGAACCCGACCCATCCTCCACCTCCCCTTCACACAAACACCATCACAATTGCAACATGCTCATCTCCAGGCTGTCATGCTTCCACACACTCCAGTAAAAGGGTCTAAAAACACGATAAATGATCTCCAGAAACAAGAAATACAACTTTCTGTGAAAAACACTACCTGTCTTTGTCCATTGTTTGTTTCAGCACATAGGCTATCACTAATCCCTTTCTGTTTTTCAGCAAAGAAAGTCTAGCCTAGTTTTAGAAAATGACACTATCAATATAGCCTGAAATGTTATAAGAAATAAAATTGCGTAAATAGTCACTTCAAAACAAAGTTCAAATAACGGTGCTTTACACAGAAACTCTTTCTTTTCTTTTCTTTTTTCTCTTCTTTTCTTTTCTTAACCTGAGAAAGAGGTGCTCAATCTTCAGAAATTATGATAATCAACCTCAGAAGGCCAGACTAAATATTATATGAGCTCATTAATTTCAATTCAGTTTATATTAGATCTGCCAATTTTGCAGCTTTATTATAAATGAATGAATGATGAATAAATAAACAATAAAAAACAAACACAAATAAATAAATAAATAAATAAATGCATATATTAATATAAATTTGTGTGATTTTGTCATATGGTAACATGGTTGTGCAAATTTTGGGCCAGCTGTTTTTTATTTTTGATATTTTAATAAAATAATTTAGTTTTTTTTTTTGTTATTAATTGACATTTAGTTCAACAGACTGGTTGTGCGATTTAAATTATTGGAAAAAGTCTGGAAGGTGCGATCCGGTGAAGTTAATTTTATGGCCTGATTATTATCTCACTTACCTTATAGTTTGTTCAACAAAAAACATGGGATTTAAGTCTCATGTTAAATTGCACCATATTGAAAGCACATAATAGTATAATTATTTGTACGCTTTCTGTGTTTTGTGATGTTTTTGTAGCTCTCGTGAGTCTCTCTCAGTCATGTTTTCAGTCTGAGTCACTCTCTTATCAGTGTTTCAAGAGTTTGGTTGAAGGGAAGCATGTATCCTGTCATTTTGTTGTTCTAATTTTCTACTTGTTGTTCACCCCGTCCCCCGAGCGATTTCCTTAAAGACTCTGCATACTTCCATACAAAGCTAAATGCATCCCAGTGTCAGACAGTGACAATCTGAAGCCATGCAGTGACACACGGAGCCACAAAAACATGAAAGGTAATAATTTCAAATGAATAAATCACGCCCCACGTGAAAAAGGCGTGCACATGTGAGTGGTTTCAAGCTGGGGTTGCTTTTTTATTATCTTTTTTTTTTTTTAAAGGACTTAACCGGTGATTAAATGCAAAACCTAAAAACAAGTTTTTTTTTTATTTGCTGAATGTGTAAATGCAATGATGACTGTATAATCACCCCCTGCACTCCACCCAAAAAAAATGGAGATTAATTGTGTCATGCATTAATCATGTCTGGAAAGTCAGATGGTATAACAGGTGAAAGTCTACTCTGTTAAAGTATAACCTCCCTCTCTCTCTTTCTCTCTCTGTCTCTCTCTCCCACACACACAAACTCAGAGGGAGTTTTAAGGGGCAGTTTGGGGTGGAGTTTAAGCTTCCCAAGCTAAGGAAGTCAGGGACAAAGCATAGTTTGACCTGTTTAGTGTACTCAAGACTCCCATTCAGCCCTATTGATACATCAAGTGAGAGGTAGAGGCAATGCCACACCCATGATAAAGACTTCAATGACAGGAGAGCCGTACCGCGCCCAGAGGACTTTATCCGAGCTCGTCTGTGAGATACACGCAGTGTGGTGGAGTCCAGAGAAATTCAACCACTGTAGATCACATACAGCAGCAGGATGTATGAGCGCGTGCTGTTCGCGGTCTGGCTGCTTACTTTGGTAAGTTGCATTTTGTTGCGTTGAAAGTTAATGTCGTCATTTTTTGTTTTGCTTCGTACTTTTATTTTTTAGGTCGTATTGTATAGGCCTACCTGAATTCTTACCGTATCCTAGTCGATTTACCTTGGTAACCATAGTTTCCGTTAAAATGCTAGTTAGTTGCCCAATGCCCTGCCCTTCTAGGCTTCACTGCAAATGAAATATTTTCTTAAACAAATCTAAACGTTTTTAAAATAAAATATGATTAATTTAGAAACGCTATTAAAATAAAATATGATTAATTTAGAAACACAATTATTTAAAATTGATACTTGTTTTCAAATGTTTGCATAAACGTCAATATTTTAATAGTTTTATAAGTAAAATAAACATAAAATGTATCCTTAAAACAATATAAAACATTTTGACAACAAATATATCTTGTTGTAAGGACACATTTTCTGATCATTATAATTTGTATTCTCAAATAAATGTATATTAAGTTTTAAACATGTTTATACATTTTTACTTTATTTTACTTTCTTCTGATATTAGAATATTTCTTTAATTATAATTTCATTTTTATTCATGACAGTTGTGGTTATTACCATGTGATCATGTTTTATTGTAGTCAATAACTGTAGTATGGTAATTTTGTTGAAACATTACCCAGATAGCAGACCACCACTGAATCAACATTGAATCAACATTAATGCATTAACCAAAATGAGGAGCATGAATGTGAATATGAAAAAAGTGTTGAATGAGGAAACAGATGGATTGACATAGCCTATGTCTAAGTTGTCCAAAATGAAGCTGACCAAAAATCAACATTGATTCAATGTTTGTCTTTTTCAACACCGAAAATCTATTTGAAAATTGAAAATGTATAAATAACTAAATAATAACGTTCTTGTAGCATAATGAAGTACTCACTAATTAGTTATCTGCAGTTGAATAGTCTGATTGATATTTTTCCCCCTTCACCAAATGGTTGGGATAATTGGTCTACTTAGTACCATCCATAAATTCAAATATTTACATTGAATTAATTTGCTTTGTAGACTCAGTGCTATTGAAAATGCTGTCATTCATTCATTCATTCATTCATTCATTCATTCATTCATTCATTCATTCATTCATTCATTCATTCATTCATTTGTTCAATTCACTGACCATTAATGTTGATTAATGAGAAAGGTGATATACAATTATCTAATGTTTCTCATTTATATAACGGAAACAATGTCCATGGTGGGTCAGTTTTTGTTAATGATGATTCCACTAAATCCCAAATTCAAGTTTTCAACTGAGTGATTTCTTGATATTGTTATATACATTGTGGTAAACAACATTTTTATTTCCTGCATGTTTTAATGACATTTTTTATTGCCTCTTTGTTTGGCATCAGTAAAAATCACACGAAGACACAGTCACAGTAAATCTTATCACAGTAAACACTTCAGCATTCTACTAAAGCAACATTTTCAAGTCTGTAGATCTACAGGTTCCACTGCACAGTTGGGCTGATTTCAAGATAAGATAAAGCTGATATGTAGCCTATATCTGTCTGAAACCCATCACATTACACCATGAAATGAGACAGAATACCATTGAGCAGCATAGAGTACTTGATGTTGTTTACTTAAAGCTGGTTTTGTTCTCAATTGTTTATCTATGTTCTTATTATATTTGTGTTAGTCACCTGTCATTCTTGATTAATGCCAGTGATTGTTTCGGGTTATCACTGCATGTTTGCCACACATGTAATGCCTTCATACTATGCAGCTGTTTAGACATGAATGTAACAAGTAACCGATAATCAGAGGTGGTAATTTATATAATGTGGTGGACAAAGAGTGTAAAACAAGAAAATAAGACACTGATTAAAAACATGTTTTTTTTTTTTTGCAGTGTAAACCAATCACTCCAATACAGAATAGTATGTAATATACTATTACAATGAGTAGCCTATATAATGTTTATAAATATTTGTATAATGCAATCTAGTTCCTTCTTTTGATCTTAAGTTTCATTTACAATTAAAATGATTCTGATGTATTAGGATTGGAAGTCATGGTTTAAGCTTCATAATTGCCTTGCACACGTGAGACTTTTGCTAAATCGCACTGTGGAATGTGATTCTCTCCTTTATTCTTCCTCTCACTCACTTTCAATTCTTCCCTCAGGTGCTGTTTCAGAGCGCTGAGTCTTGTGAGTTTAGGCCTGTGCTCGCTCAGGTTCCTAAGAGACTGCCCGCCGGTTATGTAATCTCTGAGGGCACAGAAGAATGTAAGTTTTTTGGTTTCACTAATCCTTTTTGTCCGAATGACATGAATTGACCTAGTCTGACTTTCTACAGATCAAGTTTTTCCTTCAGTTGATGCAGTTAATTAAGCTACATAATATAACAGTAGCTAAGCTAATTGGTTAGTTATTGGTAAAAGAATTGCTCTCAATTTGCTCCCACAAATGACATTTCTGTCATTATTTACTCACCCTCATGTCATTCCAAACCTGTGGGAATTTCTTTGTGACCTTCAAATGGACACAAAGCAGCATTAAAGTATCCCAAAAGTCACATGAAAATGAAAGGTCTTTTGTTTCTATTTCGCTTGAATTTATTTTTATTTCGGTTTTAGTTTAAGTAATTTTAGTACTTATTTTAAACTTATTTTATTGCAGTTAGTTGCTTTCAACTAATATTAATTGTATTGTATTTTAGCTTTATTTAAATTAACAAAAACATTTTTAGTTTTAGTTAACAGTAATGGTGATACTTTTATGGCGCAACCTTTTTGAAGCTTGAAAGCTTTAGTGCCCACTCATAGGTAGACACACGCCCACAACAATAGATTCTAACTACTTATGGTTTTGGAAAGACATAAGACTTAGCTGTGAAATAGTTACCTGATGTTACTATTTTTTTTTCTTCTTCACAGTGACACTCAAAGGCTGTGCGGCCAAGCCCGTGGCCTTTACTTCCAGCGACCCTGACTTCGCTGTAAATACAGATGGAACCATTATCACAGTCCGTGGTTTGGTGATTACAACAAAACGGTTTTCTGTACTGGTGCAGGATGAGAGCGGCTTGGATTGGAGGGTAGACATTATCTTGTCCTGTAAAGATGAGGTAAAACTATGGTCTGTATTTCTTAACCATAAACCATATGATCTGGATCAGTAGCATAAGTAATGTTTCTCTACATGTCCTGGCTTCAGGCATCTCAGAAGTCCAGCAGTGTGGCTCGCAAGCGCATTAAGAGAAGATGGAGACCGTTGCCTTTCTCTCTTATTGAGAATGACAGCCCTCCATTCCCAAAGGACCTGGAGATGGTGAGACCGAGTAACATTAGCTACATCTCTACTTTAGTCATTCTATTACTCCCTTCCAGTTTCATCCTCCCTTCCTTGATCTCAATTTGACCTTTTGTTATACTTCTTGTTTTGTTTTGTTTTGCTTACTGTACATTGCTGTGTGTCTCTTCACAGATTTCATCTGATTCCTCTGTAAATTACACAGTGCATTATCAGATCAGTGGACAGGGTGTTACGACAGATCCCGTGGGCCTATTCCTGCTGGACAAGACAAATGCCATGCTGAAGGTGACCAGGGCCGTCGACCGTGAGCAGTACCCACAATTCAAGGTGAGGCTCTATATTCCAGGCCTTATACAGAGAACGGTGCAGCAGCTAATGTTTTGGAGTATGATTACAGCATCAGTACAACTGAATATGTCTGCTTCTCTCGTCCCTCTTGTTGTAGTTTATAGCTCGTGTGTATGACCAAAATGGCAGGGAAGTTGATGAATTTCTGCCCATCACTGTGATTGTGGAGGATAAGAATGACAATGCCCCTGAGTTTATTGGAGGTCGCTTATTCTCTGTAGAAGAACGGTGCAGGGCAGGTAAAGAGACACTTTCACCTATCAAGTCCAGACCATACAGTATATCACACCAAAATCAAAAGATCGAAATAAGAATGAATATTTTAGAAATTTATAAAGCCTGTTTTTAGGGCCATTTAAATTTGTACATTATTTTCATAACAATTCTTATCACCGTAATATAAAAAAGATGATTTTTCTTATATTCTTATTAATATATTCTCATAAACACTCTATAGTACTTATACATCATGGTAGTATTTGTTTTGCCACCTTTAATATATACTTTACTACTTTAAAAGTAAAGTATATATTAAAGGTGGTGAAACAAACACTAATTTACTACTACTTTAAAACAAATTAGTACTTTAAAATGATTTTGATAAAAGTGATTTTAGTACTTTAGTTCAACTTAAACCTGTGTTATTTCAGTTAGTTGAACTAAAAAAGTTTTTTAAGTTTAACTGTTTCATCTCAAATTTATATTTTATTTTAACTAATGAAACAATGTTATACAAAATGTTATACATTTTTATAATAAAAAAAATATATATATATATATTTCCTATAACATTTTTAATGATATTTCGAGGTGAAATATGACCCAGACATTTTTGACAGGCTTTGCTAGATTTTTGTGAGATAACTCTTGTGCTAACTGAGAAATGCAGTAAATTATACTGAACCAAACCTGAATAAACTGACAGTGATTTTTTTGTTGTTGCATGTTTAAGTATATTTGTATTCTGTTTTCAGGTACTCCTATTGGACAAGTGAATGCCACAGATAAAGATCAGGCAAACACCACACACACCTTGATCAAGTTTACTCTGCTCAATGCTACTGACATGTTCTCCATTGAACCTTTTACTGGAAAATTGACTGCTAAAACCAACACTTTAGACAGAGAGGTATTTTTCTATCCTTCAATAGATCCATGTGTTAGTGTGTTATAGGGCTGGTGTTGCATCTACAATGTCTTTCTATGTTGTATTTTCAGATGTATTCAGTCTGGGAATAATGTACTGTAAATGGTAATGTTTTTTGTTCCTCCCACTCAGGCTCAGGACAAAGTCTTTGTTAACATAGAGATCAGAGATATGGGCGGCAATCCTAATGGGCTCTTCAACAGAGGAACAGTTGTGATTACTCTCACAGACGTTAATGATAACCCTCCTACCTTTAAAGAGAAGTTGGTATGGCCCTTTTATTGTCTAAACAGCAATATAAGAAAACAAGTTAACTACTAAACAAATCAGAACAAGAATAGCACTGTAAAGCTAACATTTTGACGTATTTTCATACTTAACATCTACAACTGTAAGGCTGTATGTCGTAAAGTGTGGTATCTATTGTTTAAAGAATCAAATATATATATATATTTAACAGTACAAAGCCAACGTCAAGGAGAACCAAGAAAATGTGCTAGTTACTAGGATCCCAGTGGAAGACAAGGATTTGGTGAACACCATCAACTGGACGGCCCTCTTTGAGGTCACCAAAGGAAATGAGAGTGGACAATTCAGGATGGAGACGGACCCCAAAACCAACGAGGGGCTTCTGTATGTCGTAAAGGTGAAATAATTCAAATATTAGTCTGTAGAGAAAGTTACCAGCATCTGAAAATAACATTTTTGGCAAGAAAAAAGCCCCATATGTCCTTGATGAGTCAGTTTTGCAGAATTTGCACTTTGCTAAGTTCGTTTTGCGATAGCTTCCGCAGAGGGTCATAGTCATTATCTTGAGAGAGCTTGTTCACTCTCTGACAGGGTTGTGTTGGTTTTATTTATAGCAGCTCTGCACGGTTAGCTCACCATTTTAGGGCTGTGTGTGAAAATGCTTGTCTGTTGGATATGCATGTGCAGTCCAACCACACCTTGTTATACAAAGTACATCCACCAGACAGGCAAACACAAGTTCTGCTCTTCAAGGCAGAGCTTTTGACAACTCTTCACAGTATTTATGCTATTGAGAACAAGTTAGTTTTTTTGTAGAGCAGGTTCTCAATGTTCTCATTCCCCTTATGCTCCCCTTTCAGGGATTGGATTTTGAAAAAACTCCAGTGGTGAAGCTGGAAATAACTGCCCGTAATGCGGTTCCACTGGTTGGGACTGATGCCGCCTGGCTCTCTGTGCCATTAGAGCTCAATGTAGGAGATGAAGATGAAGGACCAGAGTTCAACCCTACCATTCTATATCTCAAAGTCAAGGAGAACGTTCCCAATGGAACTGTCATTGGAACCTATAAAGCTCTGGACCCAGAGACCAAGAACAGCAATGGAATAAAGTATGTTCACTGATGATGTCGGTTTTGTTTTTAGCTAACAAAATCATTATCTTTAAAGCACCACCATACGCATTCAGGTGGTCTTTGATCTTCTTTTCTGTTGCGCTCTGACTAGCAAGAACATGCCTAATGTAAATGCTCCCAAAGACATGAATTTGAAAACTTTATGCCACATTTTGAATGTACTTTCTCACTTTTCTATTCTATGTGTAAGGTACTATAAGGTGACTGACCCAGGTAACTGGATCACTGTGGTGGAGAGCACTGGAGAACTGAGAACAGCCAACACTATAGACCGAGAATCACCATTGGTCCACCAGGACAAGTACAACATAACCATCAGAGCAGTGGATGAAAGTGAGTCTGGACAGTCACATACTTGAATCAAGCTAAGCCATTAACTTAATAATCTGTGGACATTCAGCACAACACACACCTATGCAGAACTGAAATCTTTGTGTATTTGTGAGTACACTCTGTACCCTTTTGTTCTATGAATAAGGGTGTGTTTTCTCTGACTGTTAATGAAAGACCATTTGGTTGGGTGTGGTTGGGTAGAAATAGCTCAAGGCCTATGAGAAGTTTTCGTCAGGGTTTTGGCGTGTGATGTAACATTTCTTTCTTTCTGATGATCAGCATGTCCTACCTGATAGTACATGTTCTAAACACTGACTGATGTTGAATGAGATTCCAGGAAGAGCTGGAGTACATTCGTCTCTCTTGAACTCTTATGCGCCATTTATCTCTGGACATCATCAGGTTGCTTTTCTGTAGGTTGCTAATGGCGTTCTTGCTGCTTGATGACCTAATTTTATTGGTTGGCTGTGAAACTGGTCACAGCTTTTTAGAAACGGATCACAAACAATTATGCATGTACGTATAACCTGTTAAAAAAGGGTGATTTTGTCACATTGTGACACTTTAAAAAGTTACAGCTAGTCATAATTGTGAGATGTGAAGCCATAATTGTTAGAAAGTCGCTATTTTGATTATATAAACTTACATTTATTATAAGATTCAAAGATGCAATTTTGAGAAGTTTTCAGTTACAAGAAATAAGACTACAATTGTGAGATATAAAGTCACAATTAAGATTATTCGCAATTGAGGTAAATTTGTCGTTATTATGAGAAATAAGGTAGCAGTTGTGAGAGATAAAGTCATAGGTATGGTAAGTTGCATTTTTGAGATGTGTGAAGCCATAATTGTAAGTCGCAATTATGACATATAAAGTCACAATTCTAGGAAATGAAAGTCGCAATTACCTTATTTTTCATTAAGATTACATTTTCTCAGAATGTTTCATGTCTTTAAAGACAAATAATCAAGTCTGCTATGGTGTGTGTCTTTACAGCATGGTCAACTAGTTCAATTCTGACAATGTGTCCTTAAATTCACATGGGACTCACTGGAATCTCTTTTTCCTCAGGTAAGAAGGCAGGAAAGGGGATGGTAATAATCCTGATCGAAGACGAGAATGACAACATGCCTGTGATTCCGAGTACTGACCTGGTCATCTGTAGTAAGGGTGATGCGCTGAGCTCAGTTCTGGTTGAAGCTGTGGACCAGGACAAGCCACCGTTCTCCACTCCCTTCATTTTCGAATTTGGAGCAGAGCATGATGGGAAGTGGAAACTGAAGGATAAAACAGGTAAGGATAGAGGGTAGTGATGTTTCTTGGGGCTGGGGGTTACAGATTTAGAATTTGATTTATCAGCATTTTCTTTTTTATTATTTCTCAATATTGCTATAACTTGACAAACAAAGGCTGATAAACTGAAAGCGTTAATGCTGCAGAATGATCACAGACATCATGTCCTCCTCTGATTTAGATTCCTCCGTGGTGCTGGAACAGGCAGTGCCCTTGCCAAACGGTCTTTACTCTGTCCCACTCTTGGTGAAGGATCTGCAGGGATTCGGGAAAGAGCAGACCGTGAATGTGCGAGTGTGCTCCTGTGAGAGGGAGGAAAATGGAGCGGGAATATGTGGGGCTCGAAGTGCCTCTACCTCTTTGGGCAGTTTGGGTGTCCTTGCCTTAGTGCTCTCTAGCCTGCTGTTGCTACTGTTATGTGAGTGCCCCCTTCTGGCTATGACCACCATTTATACATAAATTTATTTGATATATTTAATATACATGCAGTATATTTGCATATATTTACACAAACTTTACATAAACTTTACATATATTTATATATAGACACAATTTTTAGGTAAGAGTTTTGTAATGTTTTTTGAAATAAGGGCTCATTTTAAGGCTGCATTTATCAAAAATACTGTAAAAATTATTTGATAATTTGAAAATGTCATTTATTCCAGTGATTGCAATGCTGAATTTTCAGCATCATTACTCCAGTCTTCAGTGTCACATGATCCTTCAGAAGTCATTCTAATATGCTGATTTGCTGCTCGAGAAACATTTATTATTATATATATATATATATATATATATATATATATATATATATATATATATATATATATATATATACATATACACACACACACACACATTTGTTGAATTGGAATTTTATCATGGATTTCAGAATTTCTTGGTTTTCTGTCTTTCAAAATTGATGAACTTTTGGCTTCAGGCTAAAATAAAAACAATTATCAGATTTGTAATGTAGTCTTAGACTTTTGGATCTGACTCTTTATCTCACTGCCCTCTGTTTTTCTTGCCATTTCAGGTCTGTTAGTTATCTTCATATGCAGTACTAAGAGAGACAAGCTGTACCTCAATGATGATACTGGAACAGGAGGAATGCTGCTGAAATCCAACACTGAGGCTCCTGGCGAAGAAGTGGTAAGAAAAACACCTCCTTTTAAATGGTTTAATTAATCAGAGAAACCACAAGGAAACTTTTAACCATATTTGTGTGAATGCTTTTCTCTCTTTAGAAGGAGGGAGCTTTGATGATAATTCCTGGGACAGATGCCATGGACGGGTCACACCAGAGTGGCACCATTAAAAACGTGACTTCATCTGCAGGAAATATCGGGCAGCAGTTTTTCCAGGGAGGCGGCGTGTACAACACCACCACTCAAGATTTTGGGACAGAAAAGTACTACACATCTGGACGCTATGATAACAACCTGTATGGCAACGGCGGGTTCCAGAAATTCTCAAATACGAATACTCTCGACACATGGAATACTAATGGCCGCTACTTGGACAGAGTGAGCTTAACTTACATGAAATTTTTAATCAAGTTAACAATAATATATGAAGAAATTTTCACCAACACCTATACATATGTTTAATACAAATCTAACATAGTAATTATTAGGGCTACCCCTGACTAAAGATTTCAGGAAGAATGTTATAAGTAACATTGCTAACATTGTTCTACATTACAGAGAAATACTAAACCATATTACTGAGCCTTTAAAATATGAATTAAGATCTAGCGCATGCATAAAGCTTTCCGCGATGATTATGAATGTGTTAGAAAATAACAGAAAGGAGAATATCTAAACATTTTAATAATGTATCAATAAACTAGCGTTTTCTGAGTCAGGGTTGGCTGCAAAGATGAAGTTGAAGATGCTGACTGCAATGGATGCACCTTTAGATAGAAGTGGACATTAAGTTAAAGGGTTAGTTCGCCCAAAAATGACAATTATCCCATAATTTACTCACCCTCATGCCATCCTTGGTGTATATGACTTTCTTCTTTCAGCCAAACACAATCTGAGTTATATAAAAAAAAATATCTTGGCTCTTCCAAGCTATATAATGGGAGTGAATG
Source organism: Leuciscus leuciscus (assembly GCF_965113295.1). NCBI lineage: Eukaryota > Metazoa > Chordata > Actinopteri > Cypriniformes > Leuciscidae > Leuciscus > Leuciscus leuciscus. Next base: position 24,414,677 of record NC_138743.1, read on the forward strand.
GTATGATTACAGTTTATAAAGTTATAAATATGGATATTTTTCTTACAAAAATGCATCGCTTCGCTTCAGAGTGCCTTTACTAACCCCCTGGAGTCGTATTGATTACTTCTATGATGGATGGATGCGCTTTTTTGAGCTTCAAAATCTAGCAACCATTCACTCCCATTTTAAAGCTTGGAAGAGCCAGAATATTTTTTTTACATAACTGTGTTTGGCTGAAAGAAGAAAGCCATATACACCTAGGATGGCTTGAGGGTGAGTAAATTATGGGATAATTTTCATTTTTGGGTGAACTAACCCTTTAAGCATCATGCAGTAAGCTCAGTACTAATTTCTTCTACACTCCACACGAACACTTGGATATGCACCTTATATGTTATATAACGTTAGAGCGAGCGGCCACTTACACGCTACTACTTGGGCATGTTTCAAATGATAAGCTACCTTTGAAGTCAATGCATGATAGGTAAATGTTTGGATTTCCTTCTCAACATAATTACCACATGGACCAGCCATGTTAACAATCTGTCCGTCATGGACATTGACTTCGCCAGTTCCTGTGGAGTTTTTTTTTTTTTTGTGGCCAACCAACTAATCAAAATTTTTTCGACTAAGCCTCTTCTCGTCGACTATTCGACTGATTGACTATTATGGGGGCAGCCCTAGTAATATAATCTGACTAGCAAAGTAATGTTATTTACACATTCATTCACACAGGAAAGTAATATTTTACACTTTCATGCCCCACTGAAGATGTTTTCATGTGACCTAATTTTGACCCTTGTTTTGTGACAGAAACTGGCTTACTTTGGAGGGGAGGAGGAGGGGAGGTACGCGGACGATCTTCTGAAGACTTATGGTAATGAGGGGGCGGGCTCTCCTGCAGGCTCGGTAGGATGTTGTAGCATCTTGGGTGAACCGGAATCACTGGAATTTTTGAACACTCTCGGCCCTAAATTCAGACCACTGGCTGACGTCTGCTACACGACAAAATAAAAGCGGAAACTAAAACAAGAGGTGACTGAGACGAGAGAGCGCCGTTTGCTGTTTGCTAGGGGTCCATCGAAGCAGACTGCAAAAAAAATCATGTTCTTAATCTGTATTTGTATCTCATTTCCCAGTAATGTAAACATCCTCATAACAAGATTAATTTTACATGAGAAACAACATTTTCTAAGAACATTTTCTGAATATTAATTCTAAATCTGCTTAAATATGATTAGATTTATGTAAAAAAAAAAAAAGGAAAAAAAAGAGTGTTTGACTCCATAAGATATATTCTTTAAAATAAGTCTATTTTAGATAATTTTGCTACTCAAGTAAATTTGTTTTGAGTATGTTTAGTTATTTTTACTGGAAAAAAATACTTATTTAGAAAATTACCATCACAGTTCATGTATTTCTGCTGGATTTATCAAGTGTGTGTGTGTGTGTGTGTGTGTGTGTGTGTGTGTGTGTATCTGTTAAGTTTTTGAGTGTGTGAATGATGCAAATAAGCTTTTCTGTAATTGTTCGCTACATTTTGCTCTGCTTTGCAATCCTCTTCCTCACAGACCTGAGGAGGGACAGTTTAAATATTAGTATACAGAAGAGACATTATTGTCTGCCCGATCAATTGCAATTCTCAGTCGTGTGAAGTATTATCTGTGTCTATATTGACAAGACCATGATGAAGTGTGCTCATAAAAATTTTTGTGGAATTTTAAGCGCTCTTCAGCTCCAAAAGCACTGACACCTGACATCAACTCTGGACGCTAAACTCATCCTTAGGCCATAATGTATTACTGGAGTTTTTGTGTTATTTTTTACATCCTGCTTAGGCAATTATTTTGAATTTCAAAGAAAAGAAACCAAATATGTTGTATGTAAGTCACTTTATACTTCGAATGAAGATGTAGGTTAAAGAATTGGTTATAAAAAACACACAAAAACAAACAAAAAAACACTACACTTAGAAGTACCTTTTTTTTTTTTTTAGCTCTTTGATATTTCAGTTTTGTTCTGACAGCACATTTTAAGGTTTTTTGTTGTATTTGTGGTAAACACTATATATTTAGAGGGTTGTTCTGATTGTAGATCTATTAAAGGGATGTTCTTTGTAAATATTTTAATAAAATTCATTACAGACATTTTATTATTGTCTTATGCTGTCTTTACACTGCTAAGGCGGCACAGAAACTTCAACTGCTGCACATACGAAGATGGCAAAAGTGTAGTTACACAGGACTTACAATTGCAAAAATGATACAATGAATGTGTTAAATATAACATTTTGAATATAATGATAAACAATATGTTATACATACAAAAACATGAACATACTGTGTAGCTTCTACTTATGTAACTACCTTAAGTATTTGTATTTGCTTAATTTTGGGAAACTTTTGCTAAATTACTAAGAATAATATAATAAAGTATAATAAAAACATACTGTTCCTCACTACTACCCATTCTGAGACGTGATGGCAATGTCTGGTTCTTGAACAAATCATTTTTATGATGAAACTGTTGAATCTGTTCACAAACCGCAATTAACTATTTATTTGCAAAATGGGCTTAAGCTGTTATTGTGTGAACAACTCACTGAATCCAGTCAGAGCCTCCAGTGAATTGTTTTATGACTTATTCAAAATAAGTCAAGAAGAGGATCAAGTAAAATGAGTGTGCGGAGGATATGAATGATTGCATGAATATTAAGTAACTAATTCTAACTTTTAATGATGTGTCATGTGCATTGTATTTATTGTTTATTTTTGTCATACATGTACATATGTCCACATTTGTGTTTCATTGCCTGTACAGGGTAGGCTATTTTACGTAAGAACTGTAAATAACAAACCTGTGCCCAATGAATCTTCCCACCAGTTTCAATATAAATACTATGTTTGCATACATTTCTTAAAATGTTATTCAACTAAAAAAAACACTTTTGTGTTTGTCAAGTCTGCTGAAGTCATTTATTAGCTTTGTGTATTGAGGAGTAAACTGAAAGTTCACAATTCACTGATTGGGTGTAGTAGAGTATGGAAACTTGTTTCCACCACGGAATAAAAAAATACTTAAAAAAAAAAGTAATTGTGACTTTTTATCTCACAAATCTGCCTTTTTATTCTTGCAACTCTCACAATTCGGACTTTATAACTCGCAATTCAGAGTAAAAAGTCAGAATTACAAGTTATAAATATGGAATTGCGAGAAAAAAATTCTGAATTGCAAGTTTATAGCCTATCTGTCAATTCTGACGTTTTTCTCTGAATTGTAAAATGTAAGGAAAAAAGGTCGCAATTACCTTTTAATTGCAAATTTATATCTCACAATTCCGATTTTTCCTTGTAGTTCTGAGTTTATATCTCACAATTTTGAGGAAAAAAAGGCAAAAATTAAAACAGTAAAAAATTGCAATTACTTTATTTTATTTTTATTCTGTGGTGGAAACAAGCTTCCATAGTAGTGCATTGCACCTAATTTTTATTCAGCAGTTAAAGTATATAAAAATATGAAGTGTATTACTTCACTTCTGCTCTGGGTTAAGTGAGATCAAAAGTCCAGGATTGGATTTTCTCCCACAGCTATCTGTTCTGAAGCCCTTTGCTTTGTGCGAGACAGGGCTGTTAACACGCGGTGACTGAGGTGGTGTTGCTGAGTGCGTATGTCTGTTGTTACTTAGTGTGTCATCCTCAGTGTCCCTGAAGTCCAAGCCTAATATCAGTGCCAGTGCCCTGAAGTATCCCGCCAAGGTCTCGGCCTTAGAAAATGGAAGAATTGATTCAACATTCAATGAAAAGTCTGAGTCAGGCAAATTGCCAAAGAGTTTATTCTTTATTCAAGAAAACACACCGAGTCTGAATGCAAAGAGGCCTCCTTTAAACTGACAGAAAGAGTTTAAAGCAGAAAGGAATCAAGATAGTCTCAGATTTCATACAGCAGGTAACCAGAGAAGGAACTGAAGCGGCTTTGTGAGTCCCTCTTGCCTACTTCACTGTTGTTCAGCCGAACATACACCCGGTCTCCAGCTTTCAGCTGCAGTACTGCACTGTTGCTTGCAGTATCTGTATGCAGGACGTCCACTGCCGCTGCACTCGCCACAATCTGGAACACACAACCCCCGGAAATGATCAGATTTTTAAAGGAACATGTGACACTGAAGACTGGAGTAATAATGCTGAAAACTCAGCTTTACCATCACAGGAATAAATTACATTTTAAAATGTATGAAAATAGAAAACAGCTATTTGAAATTGTAGTAATATTTCACAATGTAACAATTTTTTACTGTAGCCTATATTTTTATCAAATAAATTCAGCCTGGTTGAGCATAAAATACTTCTTTCAAAAACATTTTAAATCTTACTGACCCCAAACTTTTCAACAGTAGTGTATTTTATTATTATACAATGCTTAACATGTTATATATGTATGTATGTAGGCTATGTATGTATTTATTTATTCATTCATTCATTTATTTTGTCTTGCATGAAAATAAAAAGCAGCCTTTATATTACTTATATGTTAGCATTCTTGAGTAACCTTTGTTAGAAAATCCCTGCAAAATGGATAATGTTAATAAGATAATCTCACCGTTTGGTCATTAAGAACCAAGTCCACTCGTAGGTTTTGTCCAGACTTCATAATGTGAAAGCTGAAGTAGTATACTCCCGCTGTTTTACAGGTGAAAGCTCCGGTCGACGAGTCATAACCGGCTCCCAGATTAGTTATCACATCGTTAAACTTTAGCACATCATTCTTGCCGAAGGCTTCTTGCAGCGCAGCACTGAACGCTACTCCTCCCTGACTTGAGGAACCTATAGCTGAGGGTCCAGATGGGCCAGGAGGACCTGCTTTACCTGGAGGTCCAGGTGGACCAGGAGGTCCTGCTGCAGATGAGGTGAGAGGGATGACAAACCCATTGCTCCGGTCATGTGAACGATCTGAGGAAGGGTCACACACGATCCTGCAGGATCCAGGGAGGGTCTCACAGACGCCTGCTTTGATCAAAGACAGAAACGTGAGGAGAACCACTATGCAGTGCTTGACCATGATGAAGTACGAGAGAGAAGATGATGAGACTCCAATGTGAAGCCCATGGAAAAAAGTCATACAGATTTTAAGCTGTGATTGATTGGTTGAGTTAGCTGGTCATATGATGGAGTTGAGAAATTGTTTGTCATCTGACATTTTTTAACATCAGCAAAAAAAAAAACAATTTTATGCTGCATTAACTTCCCTACAAGTCTTACAAAACTGTTGTTGTGCAACAATGCTCTCAGAAGATGCAGACCACTGACATTTCTTATAGTTGCACAAGTGATGAACCAATATAAAAATGTTGGTACCGAAATTCCAATAATTATTTTAATGTTGTGGCTGATTACTAATAATTTAAAATAAATAATCAATTTTAAATGCAACAAGTGAATTTAGGTATCATTCACAACATTACAATGTACAGCATGAAAAATGGATATTCATTTAGAGATTACATTTAGAAGTGTTATTAAATAAGTAATGTTTTTAATGATTAACTTTGAGTGAGCATTAAAAGATGGCAAATGTAATCTAAGGCCCTGTTTACATCTGGTATTAAGATGCGTTTTGGGTTCATCGGATCACAAGCAGACGAGAGAGACACATAGGCCTACCCGTTTACACCTGGTGTTTTAATCTGTCTCTTTTTTCCACTTTCAACCACTTCTATCCTGATTTCTTCAAGGGGAGGGTCTATGTGTGGGCTTTTTCATATCAGTGCGCGTTAGAAATCAGTAATGGTGAGAGAACATTGTGCTTGGTATGTTTTTCAACTCCAAACCAAACTTGGGTCTCCTGCCAAAGTTTGCAAAATAATAATAATAATAATAAAACTCTGTTTAAGCATTTTAGCATGGGGAAAAAAGGAGATGGCTTTGGGTAGCTAGAGATGATTTACAATTGTCAGAATGTTGCAGGAATAATTTTGTTAGTGATGTAAATGTTGAGCATCCATATGCACAGATTCACAATATATACCCTCAGCACGTCTTTCAGAAAATGTCACTGAAAATAAAAATTCCCAAAATGTCAGCTTGAATGTCAAGATCTACAGCAAACATATTCAAACACCTACCACACACACATAAACCAACACAGTCACAAAATATATTAGAGCAGCATGGATTATGTATATAAATGAAAGGAGCCTTATACCTCTCAGAGTGTATTTTCCAGTACCAGCAGCCATACACACAACCACCAGAGGTCTGACTCACCTCAGTACACACACTTACACTCACATGCACACACACACACACACACACACACACACACACACACACACACACACACGCAAGCACACCTGCGTATCCCCTAATGAACAGTCTGTTGACAAACATTCAGAACAAAACTCATCTGTTAATGAGTGACATCATTTTGTGTATTTTTGCAGTCTTTTTTACTAGGTTTACAATATTGAACTAGATTACATGGCTTGCCATTTTTATTACTCCATTTCTACAGTAAAACCACACTGGATATTGTCAATTCACTCCCTGAAGCACATACCAATTACTGAAATAAATAAATAAATAAATAAATAAATAAATAAATAAATAAATAAATAAATAAATAAATAAATAAATGCATTGACAGAGCACAAAAAAAACCTTCATATTTTTATTTCTGCCAAAAAAAATAATATATATATATTCTTAAAACAAGACAAATGCTAATAGTAATATATCTATATATTACTATTAGCATTCGTCTTGTTTTCATACATTTTAATCAATGTATGCATAAAACAGGAACAAAATCATGCCAAGAAATTTTTGAAATATAAGAAATATAATACTATAATACAATGATAATTCAATTTTTGTTTATCAACTTATCTTGTTTAAGAATATATATATATATTATATATAAAGACAAATATAGTAATCAAGAAAATGTTTCGCTGTTTCAAAATATTAACTGTTACAAATAAGTTTATTTCCTTTCACAGTCACCCCTCAGGCTTTCAGTTCTGTAATTCTAAGGAATTTTAGACGTTAAGCAACACCTCTTTGTGAGTGCTATGTGTGATATAACAGATGTGAAAGGATCTGTAAGAGCATGCACAGTTAAATAGTGTCACAATTACTGTAATACAATTACCGTCCTTCGGATGAGACGTTAAACCGAGGCCCTGACTCTCTGTGGTCATTAAAAATCCCAGGATGTCTTTCGAAAGAGTAGGGGTGTAACCCCGGCATCCTGGCCAAATTTGCCCAGTGGCCTCTGTCCATCATGGCCTCCTAATCATCCCCATATACTGATTGGCTTCATCACTGTCTCCTCTCCACCAGTAAGCTGGTGTGTGGTGGGCGTTCTGGCGCAATATGGCTGCCGTCGCATCATCCAGGTGGATGCTGCACATTGGTGGTGGTTGAGGAGATTCCCCCTTCTATGTAAAGCGCTTTGAGTGCTGAGAAAAGCGCTATATAAATGTAATGAATTATTATTATTATTATTATTATTATAATAGAGACAGAGCGCAACGCGTCATAATCTGACTCTTCCTTTTGGGGGTCTAAATACGCTCTGTCTCTATAAATACTGTTTAAATCACTGATCTATATAATGACTGGATAGCTCGTTCTAGTTCTAAACCTATGTTCTAAACTGCCAGCAGGCAGTGAAGCCACCGGAAGTGTTTGAGCGGTCATCTTACGATTCTCTACCAGCAGAGGGCTCCACCGGCCGTTATACAGAGATTGGTAGCTCCGACGGCACTTTTAAGATGATCCGCTGTGCAACAAGTGTAAAACGACGTTCACAAAAGGATGTAGAAAAACTGCCCACAGGTTGTAATTCAAGCCCTGTAATTAGTAATTTATATGCACAATTGTCGCTATTCCCGTGTTGTTTTCTCCGAGGCAAGAGTATGCTTCTTCAAAAAAAACTATAAAACAGTCAACAGTAGCCTATACGCTGATTTCACGCAGCCGTTATTTTGAAATCGAAAGCGAGGCTCCGGTGGGAAGAAAACCGGAAGTGTCGCCTTAATCACAGGAGAGTCCTGAATGAGATGGCGTATTGTTGTTTAATGTATAAAATGAGTTATTCATACATTTCTTTCATACTTTAGACTATATACAGTGAAATTCATTTATAAATAAAATATTTTTTTATAGGCCTATATATAATTCAGAAAGTAAAAAAAGAAGCAGGAATGAACTATATAGATATCCTGGTACTATACGGTTATCCGGACCACACGTGACCGTATAGTACCGATATCCTATATTGCAGTGGTTCCCAACCTTTTTTTGTCTGAGACCCCCTTTTTCCCAAGAAAATATTTTAGGGCATTTTCCCCCCCTTCACATTTAATGATATTTTCGCTCTTGTAAGCTTGCAGCAAGGATGACAAAATATGTTGTTTTCAAACAAACGGTATGTTTACTATAAACAGATATGTTTATGCACAAATAATAGCCTATAATATTGAAAATACAATAACAAAAACATTAGTAGGCCCTTTGTAATTTAAAAATGTAAGCCTAGGAGTAGCCTATAAATTTGCCCTATTTTAAATGCAATAACAAAAATATCAGTATTCACACTTGTGTGTAGGAAAAAAAAGATTGAATATAGGCTATTACTAAATGACTTCTGTCTGGGGCCTCAATACTTGCATGTTATTTGTGAGGCTTTATCAATGTGAGGCTTTATTTTTTAGGCTTTTGGCGCTATAGCGAGCGATAACAAACATGCGTTTATTAACAGAATAATGCGTCTTTCGGAAGAACATTGTAGCCGGAACTACTTCTCTCTCTGTGTGCGTCTATGACGAGTCACGCAGGTACTGGGCTACTCCGTAGCGGCAGCGATCCGAACCAGTGTAAAATAGTCCCAATGTAATCACTTATTATAGGTGTACCATAGTGATTCAGGATAAGACAAAAACACGGTTTGGAAAATGGATTCATGATGAACTCGCTCATTATATACATTTTGAACAGAGAAAAGTTAAGGACTTTTATTTAATACAAATTGCTCAAAACTTTTCAAAATATGACGCGACCCCCCACAGAGCTCGCTGAGGCCCCCTTATGGGCCGCGACCCCCCTGTTGGGAACCGATGCTATATTGGATATTAACATCCAATAGTGTAAATCGCGGCAGCAGCTTCAGGTTGGTAGTCCAAGGCATTGTTGTTTATCTATACTTCTGGGGTTCTTCCCACCGGAGGCGAATTTTTTTTTCCCAGGATGGTTGGGGAAGACTCATGAATATTCATTAGGGAAGTCATCCCTGATTGGTCTTAACCCCAGTGACGGGTAGGTTTAGGGGCGGGGTTGGGGTAGGTCATCACATAGACCCCAGTGACAGGTAAGTTTAGGGGCGGGGTTAGGGGTAGGTCATCAGACCAATCAGGGATGACTTCGCTAATGAATATTCATGAGTCTTCACCAACCATCCTGTGGAAAAAAATATCACCCACCGGAGCCTCACTTTCGATTTCAAAATGGCGGCTGCGTGAAATCAGCGTATAAGAAACCTCAGAGCAGCAATAATCACAATTAAGTGTCCAATAGCGACACCATTTGACCGCTTCAAAAGAGCTTCGTGCAGAGTCCGTTTACCATTACTTACATTAACCCATACAATTTGTATTTTGCATTTCCTGAATGCCTACTTGCTAACTAATCAAAACTTTATTTGAACAAACTAGCCAACTGATCTATAAAACAAAATCAATCAGTTTTCCGACCTTTTACTATCGTGTCAATTGATTTTGATATGCGCGAGGGAGAGAGAGCATACAGCGCTCGTGTTGTTTGAAGACGATGAGTGCGCGCGCGCGGCCGGGTCTCTCTCTCTCTCCTGTTGGCTTCCACCTGAAGCTAAAACTCGAAGGGTGATTGCCAGTCTCTGCGTAATGTCTACAGGCATACTGTGCGTACACTGATGTACGATAAATGGCTGCACACGACGAACTAAATCGTCGAATCTACCTGCAGACATTCGGAAATATCTGAAGTGCATTTCCTCATCCATGTCTCTCAGTGGCCGGACAAGCACAGAAAATTCACCCTCCTTCTGCCTCATCAGGTTCACGGGTCGCACGTACCATCTCCTCCGACGCCTTCTCTCGTTTCTGCCTTTTAATTTGAGTAATTTCACTAAAATTAACTGTTTTTCAACCTCAATAAGCTCCAACTCCAACATGATCCGCTCTCTTTCAGTCGCCATTGCTTGTTGTAGTAGCCTAAACTCAAAACACCCGCGAGGAATCTAAACACAGTGGAACATTAAAACCCGCCCCCGCCAACTAGCGTTTCGGCGGTGCAACTGCAGAGCAACGCAGACATAACGCAGAAGTATAAATGCTCATGACGGCGTCGCCTACGTGCGTAGCCTACAACGTACACTACGCCGTACACTCGACGCAGAAGTATAAATTGGCCTTTAAGCCCAATTTATACTTCTGCGTCGGGTGCGCGTAGTTCTTATGCGCCCTGTCCACTGATCTAAATAATTTGTTGTTGCGACTTATTTGTTCCCTCGTTTTAATCAATCATGGACACGTTTAACTATTTCCATCCCTCATTTTGATTTAACGAATTACAACGTGGCCACAATAGTAAAACGAGGGAACAAATTAGTAAAGGTAGCCTATTATTAATTCGTGACCACAAAACAATATTCACCTGAATATTCACCAATTCACAAAAATATAGGTCTTTAGCATTCACTATTTAATTAATAGTATCAAACAGTTTTTCTTACCTGTGAAGATAGCTCTTCAGTGAAGGCCGACTAGTGTTCTCGTACAGCTTTTTATTCATTTTGCAAAGAAATTGCCGTTTTTAAATTTTTTAATAAGCAGGAAAATTTTCCGACTTTAAACAAATACCCATTTAAATGCTTAGGTTTGCGTTTTAAGAATGTACAGGGAGACTTTAGATTTTAAAACGGTGTCTCGTTAGGCAATGTTTTCTCAGTCAAATCATAAAATGTCCTATTGAACGCGTGAGCTCACTAGGGAATACCAATATGGCAGCGCCGGTGGCTTCACTGTTTATGACGTCATGAGCTATCCAGTCATTCTATATATAGATCAGTGTGTTTAAAGCCAGCACAGTGAATCTCTTTGTCTGCATATAACAAATCACCACGATTCTTTTTTGTTTCAACAGAATTTCCCCATAAGATTTAATTAGTTTCCATCAATTAAAGGCAGTTTGTGAAAATACTGCTTTAGGAAGGACGAATTAAACATGATCATTTTAACAAAACAGATCTTTAGTGAGGAAGAATTTTCTGCTCTTATAGATTCCCACAGGATCTCATTAAGCGCTTAAAAGGGTACTTTTAACATTCACTAAAGCATCCAGCGAGAATGTGGCAAGAGAGGGAAAGTAAAAGTATAGGGATCTGTAAAAAAAAGTGGCCCCATTTAATAAAAGAAGTCTATCAATCAATCTTAAAGGAATAGTTTACCTGAAAATAAAAATGATGTCACAATTTACTTATTATTCTCATGTTGTTCCAAACATGTATGACTTTCTTTCTTCTGTGGAATATAGAACATATTTTGAAGAGCATTGGTGACCAAACAGTTTTGGATCCATTGTTTGGACAAAAAAAACGTTAGAGGACCTATTACGCCCTTTTACAAAGTCTTGATTTTGTTTTTGTAGTCTACTAGAATAGGTTGTCAGAATTGAATGTTCAAAAAACAAATTTATTTTCACATACCTTACATTACTGCAGCACCTCTCTTCCCAGTCTGTCAGTAATGCTCTGTTTAGTTCTGGTCTTTATGAAGCCCCTCCTTCCGAAAAGTGCAATGTGCTCTGATTGGTCAGCTGGATCAGTGTCTTGTGATTGGTCAACCTCTTCGAGCGTGTTGCAGAAATGCATGCAGCACCTCACTGCAGTACACGAGATCCAGGGGGCGGAGTTGGATCCAGATCTAAGGGGTGGAGATTGGTAGGTTTAGGGATCAGAGGGTGGAGATGGGTAGGTTTAGGTATATGTAAGGTGGGAGGAGTTGGATCTGGATCCAACTCCTCCCCCTGGATTTCGTGTTCTGCACAGCCCTTAGCATAATCGCTGACTGCGTCCAAAATCTTAAATATGCTGTCTTCTGAGGATGCATTCCAAGGTAAGAAAGGCATCAAGACACGTCCGAATCCAGTGTTAGCTTCACTTCCTATCTCCTGAGCCGAGGTCGAGTTAACCGAAAATGTTCCATCATTGACAGAATTTTTTTTTAGCACTGAGGAAAAATCTGACAGCCATCCGTCATTTTCACAGATACACAGAGGGTGATCTGATTGTAACTTGTAACCGTAATTCTCACTTTTACGAATTTTTACGACCCTGTCCGTCAAAATGACTAAAACAAAAGTCTAACCTCTGCTCCTGAGATAGGCTACCTTTATCTAATCGATTTTTGAAGGTAGCATAGATGTAGGCTATGTGTCTATGATATCTATGACAATCCGCGTTTCATTCTGTGTCAGTCCAGCTAAAACATGTGTATGTGAGTAGTTTGAAATCTTTCTTTTTAGTAAACTCTGTGTACACAAACAATGTTCTCAATGCTCGAGTTCATGTGTAGAGCCCCTGGTGATACTTCGAGCAAAGTTTCATGTTGTGTCGAGCCTTCTTAGTGTTTTAAAAGAGCGATTTTTGATGCTATCATATTCGTGCCTCAAGCACTCCCATTCAAAAGGCAATTTGACCGAAAACGAAAATACGGTCAAACTTAAAAGTAGTGTTTCCATTCCAATTATGCTTTTAAACGAAAGTTTGCCTCGGCTAGATTAACAAAAAGACCCTAGGTTGCATTTTGGCGAGAGTTACGCTTTAAGACATTTAACAAAATAGGCTACCTTCTTTTATGTTCTTTTAAGTTGAATTAAGTCATTACACCTCAGTTTGTCATTGGCATGAAAGTACATATCAAGTTGAAACGGTCCTGTAAATGTCCCCTCAGCAGGACGCTTTTAAATTCCTCAGTGGGACTTGCTTGATTTGTCTATAAATCTGATTTAATCACGTTCCTCTCTATCCACCCTTAGCACAGCGAGACACATCATTTTCTTTTTACTGCCATGTGCAAACATTCAAAACGTCTCCAATGGCTGCTGTTCATGCCAAAGAAATATCTGCTTCATTGAGATGATTTACGCAGACACTGGGAATAAAGCCGTGCGGGTTGGCAACTAACTAGCATTTTATTCTCAAAAGATCTTTTTTTTGTGGCCTATAATAAAAATGATGCAATCAATGAAACCCTTATTTAATGTGCTGTTTCCGCCCCTAATGTCTGAAGAGTCTTCACGACGGCGATGTGCCTTATTAAAACAGAAAAGTTAGCAGAAATCTTTATTGCTTTGAGACTATGAGAGATGCTTCTCTGCATTGAAGCGAGCGAGAGAGAATGGTGGGAGATGTACGGGGGTCTCATCAGATGAAGATCAGATTATCTCTCTGCTAGTTTCTACAGTCTGGATCAGTCTGCAGGCAAGCTTTGGATAAATGCAAATGTTTAACAAGATTTTGGAGTCTCAGGTGTAAAGAAAGTCTTTATAAGCTCACATCTTGTTCTATAAATTGCGCAATCTTTCATAAATGCTTTATTTGCAGCTGAGACTCTAAAATCTTATTGAACATTACGGTGAACACGAAGTACATTGGGTTTTCGATTGTGAACTAACAGACAAAAAAGTAGCATGGCATGTTACATGTATGTGTTATTTTAGTAACACTGATATAATATGATAGGTTTTGTTAATGTTTAGAATTTTTGTTAAATTTGTAATATTTTTATTTTTTGTTATTAAAAATGTCTATATACTTTTTTTTTATTAAGTTCTAATTTTATTCATTTTAGTATTTCAATTTGAACTAAACAAAAAATGAGAAATGTTGCATTGTCAACTAGCAGAAATAAAATAAAATGTATATATTTTTTTTTATTTCAGTTATTTTAATTTCAAGTAATTGAGTTGGACAGAATGGACAGATTATACTGTGTGTTTTTGCTGTCAGATGTATACTCTTAAGGTTTTTAAATGCAGCACCTTAAGAATAAAATCATTTTTCACTGTATAGGGCTTTTGTAACTGACTATAAGGGTTCTTATTTCAAATGTTTTTGGTTAAATTATTGGTTCATCAGATCTGTGTATTTGGCTAATATCTGGGTTCCTTAAAGCAACAGCACATTGCTTCTAACTACAGAAAAAAACAGAAACTTTTAAACTTTGGTTATAGCCCTGATTTTGGTTATAATGTCATGTAGGCCCACCAAATGTGTATTTTGGATAAAGACGTTTTATTTTTTATGGCCACCAGGTGGCACTGTTGTTCCTTCATGCACACTTTATCAAAACACAGGGACTGCTGTGAAACATTTTCACAAATAGGTGCTATACACTATTTATTTGATTGTGAACGAGGCTGACTTAGCAGCAGTGATGAAATCTAAAACCAAACCCCTTCTTCATAACATACACATCATCCCCATGTTCCCCTACCATGCATTTCTTAATATACTGGGTAAAATATTAAACGTATCCATTTTAAAGATTCATATCAGTTAACCTTCTTTTATCAGAACTTCACAATTAAAGGGACAGTTCACCCAAAAATGAAAATTCTGTCATCATTTACTCACCCTCAAGTTGTTCCAAACCTGTATACATTTCTTTGTTCTGCTGAACACAAAGGAAGATATTTGGAAGAATGTTTGTAACCAAGCAGAAATTTACTAAATATCTTCATGGAACATGATCTTTACTTAATATCCTAATGATTTTTGGATATAATATACCTGTGCGACATGTGACTGGTTTTGTGATCCAGGGTTACATATGGTTAAAAAAATACTTACTACGTTATTTTTGACATCCTTATGAAAGATTATGCTAAATCCATCACTGACCAATGGCTAACTTTAGATCTTCTTTCCATCCTGTTATATGTTAATTGTTTTATTCCCATCCTGTTACAGTACATTCATCCAGTTAGGAATTCTGTTCATTTCCTTGTACAACTGTGAACTAAACAATACAAAAATGAAACGAAACAACAACAAAAAATATCTAAACGAAACAAAAAGGGCTGCTACAGTTTATCCTTCTTCATCTTCTTTAAATGATAACACAAACATTAATTTTTAAAGGTTACAGTACATAGCTCAAACAGTAATTCATAACAGGAATTATCGGTGTGACTTCCAGACAGAGACAGAATTTCTCTGTCTATGCCTCTCTCTTTTGCCATTTTTTTGATGGAGTACTCACATTACAAAAGCCTTGACGAATCTCTACAAAGATTTCTGTTTAAACAGCCATTTATTAAAATCAGTGGGACCGAATATGTTATTAAATGATATCAATCAACATGACACTAGTCTGAAACCAAGGTATGGTAAGGGCTTCCTCTGATGCTCTGTCAATGGGACGTTCTCTGCATACGGTATTAGGGTCGAGAAAGACAGTTGGCGGTATTTGGACTGCTGGGTGTTCACACAAGTTGTTCATCAGATACAGCTTGAGAAACTCAAGGAGTTTATTACTCTCACTTGCTGTTCTTTTCTTTGTGTGTGTGACAGTGAGAGAGTGAAAGCTAGTGCTTGAAGTCACAGAACAGAATCTGTTTACTTGGATGTGTGTTTTCACAATGACACTCTATGGCAATAATCCACAGTCAGAAAGAAAAACAGACAAAGCAAAAGACCAGCTTCAGCTGCCTGTGAACACTGGCAACAAGGTCATGTGCAGAAATCAACACAGGCTCCTTGGAAAAATACTTCTGGCAACATTTTTGCAAAACGTAAAATACGTACCAATACATACATATCACTGCAGTTTCCAACATAAATGAACACTAGAGGTAGTAAAACAGCAATCGTTTTCACACAAAATTCCGATTACAGGGGCATATATATTAATAAAGACTTGTTCTCACGCGGCTCCTTGCACAATTATGTTATGACCTCAAAACACTTTTTACCAAGATTTGTAAATGAATATATTTGGGAGTTTGCATCATTAAGCAGCTCCATATGTTCGGTTTTTACTGATGTACAGCTTGTTCGGTAGATTAGCTGGTACATAACTGTATTTGTGATAAGGAGAGCTCGGGTACGAATCCCGTGAAAGACGATTCATGATAAAAGAGCTCAAAGACAAGAGTTCAAAAACAAGCTAAAATGCCATTGTTATGATTTTGTGTTTGTCACATTTGCTTTTGTAAACATTATCAGGTAGGTTTAGGGTTTAGTGTAGGTGTACGGTATTTTAAAAAGGAGCATTAAAGGCATAGTTCACCCAAAACTGAAAATTAGCCCATGATTTAGGGCCCGTCCACACGGAGACGCGTTTTGCTGTATACGTATACGTTTCGTCCACACGGATCCGGCGTTTCCGGCTATTTTTTTTTAACCGGGTCCCAAGGTGGATAAATCTGAAAACGCCGCTCTTGCGTTTTCGTGTGTACGGCCAATCCGTACATTTTGTGAAACGATGATGTCATCACACCAAGTGTCAACTAGTCAGACACCGTTAAGTCACAGCAACTACATTTATGGTTTTTCATATTGTTGAACATTTTTTTTATAATAAATAAAAAAATAAGCAACTGTGCCCAATATTATTGTTGTATACAGCCATAGTATACAGCGCGCAAGGTTTATGCGCATGCTTTAAGTCTTCTTCTCCGTTTTTAGTGTATGTCTGTGGCAGAATTACAGCGCCACATACTGGTCTGGCATGTATACTACATCGTTTTGAGTCGGTTTCAGTGGTTTCGTGTGTACGCAGATATTTCTTGAGACGACGCCGTGTTTACGGAATTTTTTTTTTTAACGGGGAAAAAAAATATCGGATATAGGGAAAGCTCTGGCTTCGTGTGGATGTGGCCTTACTCACCCTGAAGTCATCCTAGGAATATATGATATCATTCTTTCAAACAAATACAATCGGAGGCGCAAGTAGACTGCATATGGCCATTTGGCCGGAAACTATAATTTTACTTTAACGTGGTAAATATAAATATTTTTCTTACAGAAATGCATCGCTTCGCTTCAGAAGGCCTTTATTAACTCCCCGGAGCCATGTGGAGCACTTTTATGATGGATGGATGCACTTTTATGATGGATGGATGCACTTTTATGATGGATAGATGCACTTTTATGATGGATAGTTGCACTTTTATGATGGATAGATGCACTTTTATGATGGATAGATGCACTTTTATGGACTTCAAAACAGAAACGACCATTCACTGCCATTATAAAGCTTGGAAGAGCCAGGACATTTTTTTTATATAACTCCGATTGTATTCGTCTGAAAGAAGAATGTCATATACACCTAGGATGACTTGAGGGTGAGTAAATCATGAGCTAATTTTAATTTTTGGGTGAACTATCCCTTTAAGCTTTTGGCGCCACTCACCGGACATTTCAATTCAGAACTGTGGTGACACTTACAAACTCCAACGTAATAAAACGTAGCCATATTCATGTTAATCCTTTCCGGGAAAAAAAACTAAACACGCTTTTAACGACACTCACTGGACATTTCACTTTGAAAATGTCGCAAAACGTGCACAACGCAACGTATTTTGCGTTTTGCAAAACTTTGCCACAGGTACGTTTTTCTAATGAGCCTGGGCTGGCAGAAATGTTTACTAAACAAATTATATATTATATATATATATATATATTATTAGGGGTTCAAGCATGAAATGCTGAAACCCTATTGTAATTGTGCTGATTTTTATTAGGGGTTCAAGCACGAAGTGCTGAAACCCTATTGTAATTGTCCTGATTTTTATTATTATTTTTCTTCTGCCGTAAAACGCATCGTGCAGCCCAAACCGTAAGAGCTGGAACCTTGAAACTTTGCCAGATGGTAGTACAAAAATCGAGGAGAGGTTATCAAATTATGACCCCGATTGGCCCATAGGTGGCGCTATAGCAACCAAAAGCGCGAAACTGCTCAGAACTCCTAGACCGTATGTCGTAGACTCAAGTGTCTTATATCATTGGAAAGCTGGACACCTGACGAACAAAACGTATATCTCCGATTTCATTTCCGCCATGATAGATTTTCCGCCATTTTGAATTTTGTCAATAACCTACTTTTGCGAACTAGTCCCTGGTTTTTCGCCCGATCGGAACCAAACCAGTGCAGAAATTTTCTCTAGAAACTGAAGATCAATAATTATCGAAAAAATGTCGAAATTTCGATTCACGGACGCTAAGGGGCGCCAAAACGTACGTTGTGGGAGGGGCCTATTTTACTAAAATGGCTATAACTCCAGAAGTAAATGAGGTATCTTCACCAAACTCGGTACACATATGTATGAGCTCAATATGAGGTAACAGTAAAAAAATCGCGGCGATTGGCCACATGGTGGCGCTATAATATGAAAAAAACATAAAACAGGCTTTAACCACCTGACCGTTAGTCTGATTGACTTGAAAATTGGTATGCAGTGTCTTGGTCCAAGGTGCCATGTATGTGTATGAGGACATTGGCGTATCTAAAAAAACATGGCCGCCATCGGCCAATGAAGTTTGAGCACCTATTAGACAAGGTTAACGGAGGCCGATCGGAACGAAACTCGGTGGGCATGTTCTACTCATGGCCCTAGAGGTCTGTAAGAATTTTAAAAGAAATCGGCCACTAGTTGGCGCTAACGAGTTTTATGGCTCTGTAATCACGTGGTGTTACACTTATTGTCACAAAATGCATACCATTTGATAGATCTCCTCTTGTTGAACAACTTTGCCTCAAGAACCATTGCTGTCAATCAAACCGTTCATTAAATATTCGTAATTATGTTAAAAACCTACTTTTGCGAACTAGTCCTAGGTTTTTCGCCCGATCGGAACCAAACCAGTCTAGGACAATTCTATGGACTCTCTAGGTCAATAATTATCAAAAAAAAGTTGAACTTTTGCATTTTTCGCATGGCTAACAGGGTCATTCAGAAAATGGGCGTGGTAAAATGCACTCAAAAGCCTATAAATCCTAAACGAAAACTCAGAACTTCACGAAAATTGATGAGCATATGTGTCATAACCTGCTTAAGAAGCATGGAAAATTTTATGGAGAGCGGACCATAGTTGGCGCTATAACTGTTAAAACGCTTTAAAACCATATATTTCCTATGGTAAATTGCCTGTATTTGCTGTAAATGGTGTCTTCTATCATATAATGTTCATATCTTAATGTTCAAAACCAGTGCAGCACAATTCTCTGAACTCTCTAGATCAATAATTATTAGAAAAAAAGTTTAACTTCTTCAAAAGGTGATTTTATATGAATATAATGACATATTAAGCCAATAAGTGGTATTTTACTGCCCCCTGCTGTCATTTCATCATACTACTCCCTAATATTGTTATAAAATTCATATTTAGACTTTATAAAATCATTATTTTAACATTTACAATCACATTTTGTCAAAACTCATCTATTGAGTATTACTATTGACAATTGTGTTACACTGAGATATGGAAATGGACGAAAGTAAATGAATGAAATGAAACGAAAGTATAACGGCATTTAAGCCACGCCCCCAAATACAAATTCATTCATAACTCGAAAACGGAAAGTCGTTGCGCGCTCAAATTTTGATGGTGAGGACCTCTCGGGGCTCTTGATCGAAACGTGTCGTCGCGGGCCTCGGGAGCGCGCCCCCCCGCGCATCGCAAGCCCGCGGACCCCCGACTTTGAACGACCGCAACTCCCGACCCAAACCACCCCGAACCTTGTGTGAGAGCTCGTTGGAAAGGGCGCGTCCTTGGCTAGCTTCGATTCAAATGTGGTGTTATTTGCCCTGGGCATTCCAGAGATAATAGCCCGAACAGATATGCCTTATAACAGTCATAACTCCCAGCCCCAATCGCCCAAAAACACCTTGATGGTCTCATTCAACAGGGCTCCTCAAGCACTATCTATGCTCTGAATTTCAGAATTTTTCGCCTTCTGGTTCCCGAGATATAAGTGAAAAACCAAATTCCCATTCATTCATTCAAACACTTCAACTGTAAGATGGAGGCTGTAATTCCACTGTTGTCAACTAGAGGGAGCAGCAGTATTAGACATAGTATTAATCTTTTTATCAGCTTTCAGCTTTGGCCAACAAACAAATGGTTAAAGCTATTTTTTTTTAATTATTATTGGACTGATAATATAGATCACAATGAAATATATGAAATGGTTAGACCATTAAAAAAATGTTTCACAATAACACATCCTAAAGACATTGAAAACATATTTGTATTTGTGTGTGTGTGTGTGTGTGTGTGTGTGTGTGTGTGTGTGTGTGTGTGTGTGTGTAAGCATGCATTATTGAGTTAACATGGAAAACACTTATATTACAATAACTATTATAACACAATCATATTTTGTCAGTGTTTATCACTTCATTTGCACTGACACTTCACATAATTGCTAGTAATGTGGTAAATCACGCTAGAAACATGGTAAATCATAGTAAATAATTGATGGTCTCATTCAACAGGGCTCCTCAAGCACTCTCTATGCTCTGAGTTTCAGAATTTTTCGCCTTCTGGTTCCCGAGATATAAGTGAAAAACCAAATTCCCATTCATTCATTCAAACACTTCAACTGTAAGATGGAAGCTGTAATACCACTGTCCACTAGAGGGAGCAGCAGGATTACGCATGACCTTTTCATTCGTTTTCAGTATTGGGAAACAAACAAATGCTTTAAAAAGCAATCTTTTTTTCTTTTTTTTTCTTTTCTTTTTTATATTATTAGATCACAAAGGAATTCTAATAGACCAATAAATATATTTTCTCAATAACATATTCCAAAACATTAAAAACATATTTGTATTTGTGTATGTTTATTTCTCTCTCTGTGTGTGTGTGTGTGTGTGTGTGTGTGTGTGTGTGTGTGTGTGTGTGTGTGTGTGTGTGTGTGTGTAAGCATGCATTATTGAGTTAACATGGAAAAACTGGTTTGCTTTAGTCCAGAAAACAGGTGAAAATCATGAAGTTTAAAGTGAAAGTGAGCCAATAAGTGGTCTTCTTCTGCCCTCTGCTGGCCATTCTACTTATTAATGAAGTCTTTTCACATGTGCTCACATTCATATTTAGACTCTAAAAATCACTTACATAACAATAACTATTATAACACAATCAGATTTTGTCAGTGTTTATCACTTCATTTGCACTGACACTTCACATAATTGCTAGAAACATGGTAAATCATAGTAAATAATACTATAATGTGGTGTATCAAGGTAAACCATGCTAGAATCACAGTAAACAATGGTAAATCATACTTGAATGTAGTATATCATGGTAAATCATGCTAGAATATGGTAAATCAAGGTAAACTAAGATAAAATCATGGTAAACTATGTAAATCATGCTAGAATCATAGTAAATAATACTAGAATGTGGTAAATTATTGTGGGAGGAGCCTATTTTACGAAAATGTCTATAACTCAAGAAGTAAATGATATATCTTCACCAAACTCAGTACACATGTGTATGGGTTCAATTTGAGGTCACAGTAAACAATTTTATGGAGATCGGTCCATAGATGGCACTATAACTGCTATAAAAAGCTTTAAAACCATATATTTCCTATGGTACATTGCCTGTATTTGCTGTAAATGGTCTTTTCCATCTATTATGTCAGTGGTTACATGCTTGCTAAATAAAACTTAATAACTTTTGATGCTTTTGTGCTTAAAGGCCTTAAATGCTTGAACCCCGATAAATGCTGCTTGCAGCTTTAATTAGGGGTTCAAGCATGAAATGCTGAAACCCTATTGTAATTGTGCTGATTTTTATTATTATTATTATTCTTCTGCCGTAAAACGCATCGTGCAGCCCAAACCGTAAGTGCTAGAGACTTGAAACTTGGCCAGAAGGTAGTACAAAAATCGAGGAGAGGTTCAGAGAGTATGACCTCGATTGGCCCATAGGTGGCGCTATAGTGCAAAAAAACAAAAAAAATCACGGTTTTGCTTAAATCTCCTTAACCCTTTGTCACAGACTCAAGTGTCTTATATCACTGTAATCCTTGTCTCAAGACGGACAAAATGTATATCTTCAATTTCATTTCCGGTATGCAAATTTTTCGGCCATTTTGAATTTTGTCCAAAACCTACTTTTGCGAACTAGTAGAGGTTTTTTTTGGCCAATCGGAACCAAACCAGTGCAGAAATGTTCTCTGGAGTCTGATTATCAATAATTATCGAAAAAAAGTTGAAATTTTGATCCATGGTTGCTAAGGGGCGTCAAAACGTTCGCAGGAGGCGGAGCCAGTTTACTAAAATGGTTATAACTCATGAACGAAATTAGATATTTTCACCAAACTCGGTACACATGTGTATGAGTTCAATCTGGGGTCACAGTAAAAAAATCGCGACGATTGATCACTAGGTGGCGTTATAACATGAAAAAAACATGAAAAGGGCTATAACCACCTGACCGTTAGTCCAATTGACTTGAAAATTGGCATGCAGTCTCTTGGTCCAGGGTGCCATGTATATCTATGAGGACATTGGCGTATCTCAAAAAACATGGCCGCCATCGGCCAATGAAGTTGAGCACCTATTAGACAAGGTTAACGGAGGCCGATCGGAACTAAACTCGATGGGCATGTTCAACTCATGGCCCTAGAGGTCTGTAAGAATTTTGAAAGAAATCGGCCACTAGTTGGCGCTAACGAGGTTTACGCCCTCTTTAATCACGTGGTGTTGCACACATCAACACAATATGCATATCATTTGATAGATCTGCTCATGTTGAACAACTTTGCCTCAAGAACCACTACTGTCAATCAAACCGTTCATTAAATATTCGCAAACATGTTAAAAACCTACTTTTGCGAACTAGTCCCTGGTTTTTTGCCCAATCAGAACCAGACCAGTCTAGGACAATTCTCTGGACTCTCTAGATCAATAATTATCGAAAAAAAGTTG
The DNA here is from genome assembly GCF_965113295.1 of Leuciscus leuciscus. Taxonomy (NCBI): domain Eukaryota; kingdom Metazoa; phylum Chordata; class Actinopteri; order Cypriniformes; family Leuciscidae; genus Leuciscus; species Leuciscus leuciscus. The sequence goes on from NC_138743.1 coordinate 24,437,635, forward strand.
AAATTTTGCATTTGGATGGCTGTAATAGGGTCATTTAGAAAATGGGCGTGGCAAAATACACTAAAAAGCCTATAAATCCTTAATAAAAACTCAGAACTTCACAAAAATTGATGAGCAAATGTGACATTACATGCTAAAGAAGCATGGAAATTTTTATGGAGATCGGACCATAGGTGGCGCTATAACTGTTAAAAAGCTTTAAAACCATATATTTCCCATGGTAAACTACCTGTATTGGCTGTAAATGGTCTTTTCCGTCTATTATGTCATGCTTGCTAAATAAAACGTAATAACTTTTGATGCTTTTGTGCTTAAAGGCCTTAATTGCTTGAACCCCGCTAAATGCTGCTTGCAGCTTTAATTATTATTATTATTCTTCTGCCGTAAAACGCATCGTGCAGCCCAAACCGTAAGTGCTAGAGACTTGAAACTTGGCCAGAAGGTAGTACAAAAATCGAGGAGAGGTTCAGAGAGTATGACCTCGATTGGCCCATAGGTGGCGCTATAGTGCAAAAAACCAAAAAAAATCACGGTTTTGCTTAAATCTCCTTAACCCTTTGTCACAGACTCAAGTGTCTTATATCACTGTAATCCTTGTCTCAAGACGGACAAAATGTATATCTTCAATTTCATTTCCGGTATGCAAATTTTTCGGCCATTTTGAATTTTGTCCAAAACCTACTTTTGCGAACTAGTAGAGGTTTTTTTTGGCCAATCGGAACCAAACCAGTGCAGAAATGTTCTCTGGAGTCTGATTATCAATAATTATCGAAAAAAAGTTGAAATTTTGATCCATGGTTGCTAAGGGGCGTCAAAACGTTCGCAGGAGGCGGAGCCAGTTTACTAAAATGGTTATAACTCATGAACGAAATTAGATATTTTCACCAAACTCGGTACACATGTGTATGAGTTCAATCTGGGGTCACAGTAAAAAAATCGCGACGATTGATCACTAGGTGGCGTTATAACATGAAAAAAACATGAAAAGGGCTATAACCACCTGACCGTTAGTCCAATTGACTTGAAAATTGGCATGCAGTCTCTTGGTCCAGGGTGCCATGTATATCTATGAGGACATTGGCGTATCTCAAAAAACATGGCCGCCATCGGCCAATGAAGTTGAGCACCTATTAGACAAGGTTAACGGAGGCCGATCGGAACTAAACTCGATGGGCATGTTCAACTCATGGCCCTAGAGGTCTGTAAGAATTTTGAAAGAAATCGGCCACTAGTTGGCGCTAACGAGGTTTACGCCCTCTTTAATCACGTGGTGTTGCACACATCAACACAATATGCATATCATTTGATAGATCTGCTCATGTTGAACAACTTTGCCTCAAGAACCACTACTGTCAATCAAACCGTTCATTAAATATTCGCAAACATGTTAAAAACCTACTTTTGCGAACTAGTCCCTGGTTTTTTGCCCAATCAGAACCAGACCAGTCTAGGACAATTCTCTGGACTCTCTAGATCAATAATTATCGAAAAAAAGTTGAAATTTTGCATTTGGATGGCTGTAATAGGGTCATTTAGAAAATGGGCGTGGCAAAATACACTAAAAAGCCTATAAATCCTTAATAAAAACTCAGAACTTCACAAAAATTGATGAGCAAATGTGACATAACATGCTAAAGAAGCATGGAAATTTTTATGGAGATCGGACCATAGGTGGCGCTATAACTGTTAAAAAGCTTTAAAACCATATATTTCCCATGGTAAACTACCTGTATTGGCTGTAAATGGTCTTTTCCGTCTATTATGTCATGCTTGCTAAATAAAACGTAATAACTTTTGATGCTTTTGTGCTTAAAGGCCTTAATTGCTTGAACCCCGCTAAATGCTGCTTGCAGCTTTAATTAGGGGTTCAAGCATGAAATGCTGAAACCCTATTGTAATTGTGCTGATTTTTATTAGGGGTTCAAGCACGAAGTGCTGAAACCCTATTGTAATTGTCCTGATTTTTATTATTATTTTTCTTCTGCCGTAAAACGCATCGTGCAGCCCAAACCGTAAGAGCTGGAACTTTGAAACTTTGCCATATGGTAGTACAAAAATCGAGGAGAGGTTATCAAATTATGACCTCGAATGGCCCATAGGTGGCGCTATAGCGACCAAAAGCGCGAAACTGCTCATAACTCCTAGACCGTATGTTGTAGACTCAAGTGTCTTATATCATTGGAAAGCTGGATGCCTGACGAACAAAACGTATATCTCCGATTTCATTTCCGCCATGATAGATTTTCCGCCATTTTGAATTTTGTCAAAAACCTACTTTTGCGAACTAGTCCCTGGTTTTTTGCCCGATCGGAACCAAACCAGTGCAGAAATGTTCTCTGGAGTCTGAATATCAATAATTATCGAAAAAAAGTTGAAATTTCCATTCACGGTCGCTAAGGGGCGCCCAAATGTATGTTGTGGGAGGAGCCTATTTTACTAAAACGGCTATAACTCCAGAAGTAAATGAGGTATCTTCACCAAACTCGGTACAAATGTGTAAGAGGTCAATTTGAGGTCACAGTAAAAAAACCGCGGCGAATGGCCACATGGTGGCGCTATAACATGAAAAAAACATAAAACGGCCCATAACCACCTGACCGTTAGTCCGATTGACTTGAAAATTGGTATGCAGTGTCTTGGTCCAAGGTGCCATGTATGTCTATGAGGACATTGGTGTATCTCAAAAAACATGGCCGCCATCGGCCAATGAAGTTTGAGCACCTATAAGACAAGGTTAACGGACGTCGATCGGAACGAAACTCGATGGGCATGTTCGACTCATGGCCCTAGAGGTCTGTAAGAATTTTGAAAGAAATCGGCCACTAGTTGGCGCTAACGAGTTTTTTTGGCTCTGTAATCACGTGGTGTTACACATATCGTCATAAAATGCATATCATTTGATAGATCTGCTCATGCTCAACAACTTTGCCTCAAGAACCACTAATGTCAATCAAACCATTAATTAATTATTCATGAATATGTTAAAAACCTACTTTTGCGAACTAGTCCCTGGTTTTTCGCCCGATCGGAACCAGACCAGTCTAGGACAATTCTCTGGACTCTCTAGATCAATAATTATCGAAAAAAAGTTTAACTTTTGCATTTTTCGCATGGGTAAATTGGGTCATAAAGAAAATGGGCGTGGCAAAATGCACTAAAAAGCCTATAAATCCTAAACGAAAACTCAGAACTTCACAAAAATTGATGAGCATATGTGACATAACATCATTAACAAGCATGCAACATTTTATGGAGATCGGACCATAGGTGGCGCTATAACTGTTAAAAGGCTTTAAAAACATATATTTCCTATGGTAAATTGCCTGTATTGGCTGTAAATAGTGTTTTCCATCTATGAACATATAATGTTCATATAATAATGTTCAAAACCAGTGCAGTGCAATTCTCTGGACTCTCTAGATAAATAATTATCAGAAAAAGTATAACTTCTTCATTTGGATGGCTATAATAGGGTCACTTCAATATGTAGCCTTAAAATGAATACCATGACATATTAAGCCAATAAGTGGTATTTTACTGCCCCCTGCTGTCATTTCATCATACTACTCCGTAATATTGTTATATAATTCATATTTAGACTTTATAAAATCATTATTTTAACATTTAACATGAAAACGAAAGTAAAACGGCATCTAGGCCACGCCCCCCCAGTACAATTTCACTCATAACTTGAAAACGGAAAGTCGTTGCGCGCTCAAATTTTGATGGTAAGGTCCTCTCCACGCTCTTGATCGAAACGTGTCCTCGCGGGCCTCGGGAGCGCGCCCCCCCGCGCATCGCAAGCCCGCGGACCCCCGACTTTGAACGGCCGCAACTCCCGACCCAAACCACCCCGAACCTTGTGTGAGAGCTCGTTGGAAAGGGCCCGTCCTTGACTAGCTTCGATTCAAATGTGGTGTAATTTGCCCTGGGCATTCCCGAGATATAAGTGAAAAACCAAATTCCCATTCATTCATTCAAACACTTCAACTGTAAGATGGAGGCTGTAATTCCACTGTTGTCAACTAGAGGGAGCAGCAGTATTAGACATAGTATTAGACATAGTATTAATCTTTTTATCAGCTTTCAGCTTTGGCCAACAAACAAATGGTTAAAGCTATTTTTTTTATTATTATTATTGGACTGATAATATAGATCACAATGAAATATATGAAATGGTTAGACCATTAAAATATTTTTTCACAATAACACATCCTAAAGACATTGAAAACATATTTGTATCTGTGTGTGTGTGTGTGTGTGTGTGTGTGTGTGTGTGTGTGTGTGTGTGTGTGTGTGTGTGTGTGTGTGTGTAAGCATGCATTATTGAGTTAACATGGAACATACTTATATTACAATAACTATTATAACACAATCATATTTTGTCAGTGTTTATCACTTCATTTGCACTGACACTTCACATAATTGCTAGTAATGTGGTAAATCACGCTAGAAACATGGTAAATCATAGTAAATAATTGATGGTCTCATTCAACAGGGCTCCTCAAGCACTATCTATGCTCTGAGTTTCAGAATTTTTCGCCTTCTGGTTCCCGAGATATAAGTGAAAAACCAAATTCCCATTCATTAATTCATTCAATCACTTCAACTGTAAGATGGAAGCTGTAATACCACTGTCCACTAGAGGGAGCAGCAGTATTACGCATGACCTTTTCATTCGTTTTCAGTATTGGGAAACAAACAAATGCTTTAAAAAGCAATCATTTTTTCTTTTCTTTTTTATATTATTAGATCACAAAGGAATTCTAATAGACCAATACATATATTTTCTCAATAACATATTCCAAAACATTAAAAACATATTTGTATTTGTGTATGTTTATTTCTCTGTGTGTGTGTGTGTGTGTGTGTGTGTGTGTGTGTGTGTGTGTGTGTGTGTGTGTGTGTGTGTGTGTGTGTGTGTGTGTGTGTGTGTGTGTGTGTGTGTGTGTGTGCGTGTGTGTGTGTGTGTGTGTGTGTGTGTCAATAAGCATGCATTATTGAGTTAACATGGAAAAACTGGTTTGCTTTAGTCCAGAAAACTGGTGAAAATCATGAAGTTTAAAGTGAAAGTGAGCCAATAAGTGGTCTTCTTCTGCCCTCTGCTGGCCATTCTACTTATTAATGAAGTCTTTTCACATGTGCTCACATTCATATTTAGACTCTAAAAATCACTTATATAACAATAACTATTATAACACAATCAGATTTTGTCAGTGTTTATCACTTCATTTGCACTGACACTTCACATAATTGCTAGAAACATGGTAAATCATAGTAAATAATACTATAATGTGGTGTATCAAGGTAAACCATGCTAGAATCCTGGCAAATCATTCTAGAACGTGGTAAATCATGGTAAACTATGCTAGAACAGGGTAAATCATGGTAAACCATGATAAACTATGGTAAATCATGTTAGAATGTGGTATATCATGGTAAATCATGCTAGAACAGGGTAAATCATGGTAAACTATGATAAATCATAATAAACTATGGTAAACCATGCTAGAATCACAGTAAACAATGGTAAATCATACTAGAATGTAGTATATCATGCTAAATCATGCTAGAATATGGTAAATCAAGGTAAACTAAGATAAAATCATGGTAAACTATGTCAATCATGCTAGAATCATAGTAAATAATACTAGAATGTGGTAAATTATTGTGGGAGGAGCCTATTTTACTAAAATGGCTATAACTCAAGAAGTAAATGAGATATCTTCACCAAACTCAGTACACATGTGTATGGGTTCAATTTGAGGTCACAGTAAACAATTTTATGGAGATCAATCCATAGATGGCACTATAACTCCTATAAAAAGCTTTAAAACCATATATTTCCTATGGTACATTGCCTGTATTGGCTGTAAATGGTCTTTTCCATCTATTATGCCTATAAATCATATATAAAAACTCAGAACTTCACAAAAATTGGTGAGCATATGTGACATAACATCATTAATAACCATGCAAAATGTTATGGAGATCGGACCATAGGTGGCGCTATAACTGTTAAAAAGCTTTAAAACCATATATTTCCCATGGTAAACTGCCTGTATTGGCTGTAAATGGTCTTTTCCATCTATTATGTCAGTGGTTACATGCTTGCTTAATAACTCTTAATAACTTTTGATGCTTTTGTGCTTAAATGCCTTAAAGGCCTTAACTGCTTGAACCCCGATAAATGCTGCTTGCAGCTTTAATTATTATTATTTTTCTTCTGCCGTAAAACGCATCGTGCAGCCCAAACCGTAAGAGCTGGAACTTTGAAACTTTGCCATATGGTAGTACAAAAATCGAGGAGAGGTTATCAAATTATGACCTCGAATGGCCCATAGGTGGCGCTATAGCGACCAAAAGCGCGAAACTGCTCATAACTCCTAGACCGTATGTCGTAGACTCAAGTGTCTTATATCATTGGAAAGCTGGATGCCTGACGAACAAAACGTATATCTCCGATTTCATTTCCGCCATGATAGATTTTCCGCCATTTTGAATTTTGTCAAAAACCTACTTTTGCGAACTAGTCCCTGGTTTTTCGCCCGATCGGAACCAAACCAGTGCAGAAATGTTCTCTAGAAACTGAAGATCAATAATTATCGAAAAAAAGTCGAAATTTCGATTCACGGACGCTAAGGGGCGCCAAAACGTACGTTGTGGGAGGGGCCTATTTTACTAAAATGGCTATAACTCCAGAAGTAAATGAGGTATCTTCACCAAACTCGGTACACATATGTATGAGCTCAATATGAGGTAACAGTAAAAAAATCGCGGCGATTGGCCACATGGTGGCGCTATAATATGAAAAAAACATAAAACAGGCTTTAACCACCTGACCGTTAGTCCGATTGACTTGAAAATTGGTATGCAGTGTCTTGGTCCAAGGTGTCATGTATGTGTATGAGGACATTGGCGTATCTAAAAAAACATGGCCGCCATCGGCCAATGAAGTTGAGCACCTATTAGACAAGGTTAACGGAGGCCGATCGGAACAAAACTCGATGGGCATGTTCAACTCATGGCCCTAGAGGTCTGTAAGAATTTTGAAAGAAATCGGCCACTAGTTGGCGCTAACGAGTTTTATGGCTCTGTAATCACGTGGTGTTAAACTTATTGTCACATTATGCCTATCATTTGATAGATCTGCTCATGCTGAACAACTTTGCCGCAAGAACCACTACTGTCAATCAAACCGTTCATTAAATATTCGCAAACATGTTAAAAACCTACTTTTGCGAACTAGTCCCTGGTTTTTCGCCCAATCAGAACCAGACCAGTCTAGGACAATTCCCTGGACTCTCTAGATCAATAATTATCGAAAAAAAGTTGAAATTTTGCATTTGGATGGCTGTAATGGGGTCATTTAGAAAATGGGCGTGGCAGAATACACTAAAAAGCCTATAAATCCTAAATGAAAACTCAGAACTTCACAAAAATTGATGAGCATATGTGACATAACAAGCTAAAGAAGCATGGAAATTTTTATGGAGATCGGACCATAGGTGGCGCTATAACTGTCAAAAAGCTTTAAAACCATATATTTCCTATAACCTATATATATATCATATAATGTTTATAAAATAATGTTAAAAACCAGTGCAGTACAAATCTCTGGACTCTATAGATCAATAATTATCAGAAAAAGTATAAAAAATAACAGTTAAAAAAGAAAATGAATAACATTGGCATATTAAGCCAATAAGTGGTATTTTACTGCCCCCTGCTGCCATTTCATCATACTACTCCCTAATATTGTTATATCATTCATATTTAGACTTTATAAAATCATTATTTTAACATTTACAATCACATTTTGTCAAAACTCATCTATTGGAGTATTATTATTGACAATTGTGTCACACTGTCTGTCTGAGATATGGAAATTGAAAACGAAAGTAAAACGGCATTTAGGCCACGCCCCCCCAGTACAAATTCATTCATAACTCGAAAACGGAAAGTCGTTGCGCGCTCAAATTTTGATGGTAAGGTCCTCTCCGGGCTCTTGATCAAAACGTGTCATCGCGGGCCTCGGGAGCGCGCCCCCCACGAATCGCAAATTCGTGGGACCCCCGATTTTGAACGGCCGAAACTCCCGACCCAGACCACCCCGAACCTTGTGTGAGAGCTCGTTGGAAAGGGCCAGTTCTTGGCTAGCTTCGATTCAAATGTGGTGTAATTTGCCCTGGGCATTCCAGAGATAAAAGCCCCAATAGATATGCCTTTGAACGGTCATATTTCCGGGCTCCAATCGCCCAAAAACACCGCGATGGTCTCATTCAACAGGGCTCCTCAAGAACTATCTATGCTCTGAATTTCAGAATTTTTCGCCTTCTGGTTCCCGAGATATAAGTGAAAAACCAAATTCCCATTCATTCATTCAAACACTTCAACTGTAAGATGGAGGCTGTAATTCCACTGTTGTCAACTAGAGGGAGCAGCAGTATTAGACATAGTATTAATATTTTTATCAGCTTTCAGCTTTCAGCTTTGGCCAACAAACAAATGGTTAAAGCTATTTTTTTTATTTTATTATTATTGGACTGATAGCCTAATATAGATCACAATGAAATATATGAAATGGTTAGACCATTAAAATATTTTTTTCACAATAACACATCCTAAAGACATTGAAAACATATTTGTATATGTGTGTGTGTGTGTAAGCATGCATTATTGAGTTAACATGGAAAACACTTATATTACAATAACTATTATAACACAGTCATATTTTGTCAGGGAAAAGGAATTCTAATAGACCAATAAATATATTTTCTCAATAACATATTCCAAAACATTAAAAACATATTTGCATTTGTGTATGTTTATTTCTGTGTGTGTGTGTGTGTGTGTGTGTGTGTGTGTGTGTGTGTGTGTGTGCGTGTGTGTGCGTGTGTGTGCGTGTGTGTGCGTGTGTGTGCGTGTGTGTGCGTGTGTGTGCGTGTGTGTGCGTGTGTGTGTGTGTGTGTGTGTGTAAGCATGCATTATTGAGTTAACATGGAAAAACTGGTTTGCTTTAGTCCAGAAAACTGGTGAAAATCATGAAGTTTAAAGTGAAAGTGAGCCAATAAGTGGTCTTCTTCTGCCCTCTGCTGGCCATTCTACTTATTAATGAAGTCTTTTCACATGTGCTCACATTCATATTTAGACTCTAAAAATCACTTATATAACAATAACTATTATAACACAATCAGATTTTGTCAGTGTTTATCACTTCATTTGCACTGACACTTCACATAATTGCTAGAAACATGGTAAATCATAGTGAATAATACTATAATGTGGTGTATCAAGGTAAACCATGCTAGAATCCTGGCAAATCATTCTAGAACGTGGTAAATCATGGTAAACTATGCTAAAACAGGGTAAATCATGGTAAACCATGATAAACTATGGTAAATCATGTTAGAATGTGGTATATCATGGTAAATCATGCTAGAACAGGGTAAATCATGGTAAACTATGATAAATCATGATTAACTATGGTAAACCATGCTAGAATCACAGTAAACAATGGTAAATCATACTAGAATGTAGTATATCATGGTAAATCATGCTAGAATATGGTAAATCAAGGTAAACTAAGATAAAATCATGGTAAACTATGTAAATCATGCTAGAATCATAGTAAATAATACTAGAATGTGGTAAATTATTGTGGGAGGAGCCTATTTTACTAAAATGGCTATAACTCAAGAAGTAAATGAGATATCTTCACCAAACTCAGTACACATGTGTATGGGTTCAATTTGAGGTCACAGTAAACAATTTTATGGAGATCGGTCCATAGATGGCACTATAACTCCTATAAAAAGCTTTAAAACCACATATTTCCTATGGTACATTGCCTGTATTGGCTGTAAATGGTCTTTTCCATCTATTATGTCAGTGGTTACATGCTTGCTAAATAAAACTTAATAACTTTTGATGCTTTTGTGCTTAAAGGCCTTAAATGCTTGAACCCCGCTAAATGCTGCTTGCAGCTTTAATTATTAGGGGTTCAAGCACGAAGTGCTGAAACCCTATTGTAATTGTGCTGATTTTTATTATTATTTTTCTTCCGCCGTAAAACGCATCGTGCAGCCCAAACCGTAAGAGCTGGAACCTTGAAACTTTGCCAGATGGTAGTACAAAAATCGAGGAGAGGTTCAGAGAGTATGACCCCGATTGACCCATAGGTGGCGCTATAGCAACCAAAAGCGCGAAACTGGTCATAACTCCTAGACCGTATGTTGTAGACTCAAGTGTCTTATATCAATGGAAAGCTGGACTCCTGAAGAACAAAACGTATATCTCCGATTTCATTTCCGGTATGCAAATTTTTCCACCATTTTGAATTTTGTCAAAAAACTACTTTTGCGAACTAGTCCTAGGTTTTTCGCCCGATCGGAACCAAACCAGTGTAGAATTGTTCTCTGGAGTCTGAATATCAATAATTATCGAAAAAAAGTAGAAATTTCGATTCACGGTCGCTAGGGGGCGCAAAATTAACGTTGTGGGAGGAGCCTATTTGACTAAAACGGCTATAACTCCAGAAGTAAATGAGGTATCTTCACCAGACTCAGTACACATGTGTAAGAGATCAATCTGAGGTCACAGTAAAAATATCGCGGCGATTGGCCACATGGTGGCGCTATAACATGAAAAAAACATAAAACAGGCTATAACCACCTGAACATTAGTCCGATTGACTTGAAAATTGGTGTGCAGTGTCTTGGTCCAAGGTGCCATGTATGTCTATGAGGACATTGGTGTATGTCGAAAAACATGGCCGCCATCGGCCAAAGAATTTGAGCACCTATTAGACAAGGTTAACGGAGGCCGATCGGAACGAAACTCGATGGGTATGTTCGACTCATGGCCCTAGAGGTCTGTAAGAATTTTGAAAGAAATCGGCCATTAGTTGGCGCTAACGAGTTTTATGGCTCTGTAACCACGTGGTGTTACACTTATCGTCACAAAATGCATATCATCTGATAGATCTGCTCATGCTCAACAACTTTGCCTCAAGAACCATTGCTGTCAATCAAAACGTTCATTAAATATTTGTAATTATGTTAAAAACCTACTTTTGCGAACTAGTCCTAGGTTTTGCGCCCGATCAGAACCAAACGAGTCTAGGACAATTCTATGGACTCTTTAGATCAATAATTATCAAAAAAAAGTTGAACTTTTGCATTTTTCGCATGGGTATATTGGGTCATAAAGAAAATGGGCGTGGCAAAATGCACTCAAAAGCCTATAAATCCTAACCGAAAACTCAGAACTTCACGAAAATTGATGAGCATATGTGTCATAACCTGCTTAAGAAGCATGGAAAATTTTATGGAGAGCGGACCATAGTTGGCGCTATAACTGTTAAAACGCTTTAAAACCATATATTTCCTATGGTAAATTGCCTGTATTTGCTGTAAATGGTGTCTTCTATCATATAATGTTCATATCATAATGTTCAAAACCAGTGCAGCACAATTCTCTGAACTCTCTAGATCAATAATTATCAGAAAAAAAAGTTTAACTTCTTCAAAAGGTGATTTTATATGAATATAATGACATATTAAGCCAATAAGTGGTATTTTACTGCCCCCTGCTGTCATTTCATCATACTACTCCCTAATATTGTTATAAAATTCATATTTAGACTTTATAAAATCATTATTTTAACATTTACAATCACATTTTGTCAAAACTCATCTATTGAGTATTACTATTGACAATTGTGTTACACTGAGATATGGAAATGGACGAAAGTAAATGAATGAAATGAAACGAAAGTATAACGGCATTTAAGCCACGCCCCCAAATACAAATTCATTCATAACTCGAAAACGGAAAGTCGTTGCGCGCTCAAATTTTGATGGTGAGGACCTCTCGGGGCTCTTGATCGAAACGTGTCGTCGCGGGCCTCGGGAGCGCGCCCCCCCGCGCATCGCAAGCCCGCGGACCCCCGACTTTGAACGACCGCAACTCCCGACCCAAACCACCCCGAACCTCGTGTGAGAGCTCGTTGGAAAGGGCGCGTCCTTGGCTAGCTTCGATTCAAATGTGGTGTTATTTGCCCTGGGCATTCCAGAGATAATAGCCCGAACAGATATGCCTTATAACAGTCATAACTCCCAGCCCCAATCGCCCAAAAACACCTTGATGGTCTCATTCAACAGGGCTCCTCAAGCACTATCTATGCTCTGAGTTTCAGAATTTTTCGCCTTTTGGTTCCTGAGATATAAGTAAAAAAACTAATTCCCATTCATTCATTCAAACACTTCAACTGTAAAAAAAAGCTATAATACCACTGTTGTCCACTAGAGGGAGCAGCAGGATTACGCATTATCTTTTAATTCGCTTTCAGTATTGGGAAATAAACAAATGCTTTAAGAAGCAATCTTTTTTATTACGATGTTTTTTGTTTTATTATGATATTTGTATATATTTTATTTTTTTATTATGATTATGAACGGTTTGATTGACATTAGTGATTCTTGAGGCAAAGTTGTTCAAGATGAGGAGATGAAGATATTTTCACAATATCACATCATAAAAACATTGAAAACATATTTGTCTTTGTGTGTGTGTGTGTGTGTGTGTGTGTGTGTGTGTGTGTGGATGTGTTTGTGTTTGTGTGTGTGTCTGTGTGTGTAAGCATGCTTAATGGAAAGAACATGGAGAAACTGCTTTGTTTTACTGGTGGATAAAAAAGTCTTTCAAATGAAAGTGAGTCAATTAGTGGTCTTCTACTGCCCTCTGCAGGACATTCTACTTAATAAAATATTTTCATCTGTGCTTTTGCATTAGTTTTTGGACTATATAAAATTACTTGCATGAAAATCACCTATTATAACACAGTCATGTTTTGTCAAAGTTTATCACTTCATTTTTACTGAGCTCTCAGTTTGAACAATTCTGCCTCTCAGTGATAAATTTGAAATCTGAAAATGGTGTTATACAGAGGAGATTTGCAATTATCATTTTGTTACCTATCTTTTATTTTAAATATCTACATCTACAACAAAATGTGTGTGCATGTGTGTGTTCAAGCATGGTTAGTGTATTAAGTATTATTGTTTAAGTATTATTGTTTTCATTTACATTTTAACCACCAGAAGAAGAACACTCATTGGTTCATTCTGCTCACTAAAATATTATTTTTCATTTTTTTTCCATTTGAAATATTGTTTAAACTTAATAAAATCATTAAAATAACATTTCAAATCATATTTTGTCTGTTTATAAATCCCACAGACTCACATTGGCTGCAATACTAATGTTTTTGTAAAACACAGACCTGATAGTCTAATCTGTGTGTATTGTGCATATATTATTGATATTATTACTATTGCAAATCATGTTATTGTAACTCATATCTTAATAGAATATTATTTGTAATTTTAATTCTTTATTTCTTAATTGTTTTTTTATGATTACTACAGATATTATCACCAAAGATATCAACTACACCTTCACTTTTAGTATTGACACGCTGCACACACAGCACAATCACACACTCACTAATGCATTCAAATAAATGTAATCTTACTGTGCTACTTTATTTGTACATGATTAGAATGAACAGAAATCTAAGAATATTTTTCTTCTTTTGTTAAAGCCATTTCAGACTCCAAGTAAGCATTATATTACTAATCATCTATTTTAAAGGTGCCATACAATTGAAAACTGTATTTATCTTGGCATAGTTGAATGATAAGAGTTCTGGACATGGAACTGACATACCGTGAGCCTCAAACACCATTGTTTCCTCCTTCATGTGTAAATCTCCTGTTTGCAAAAGACCGCTGAAAAATGAGTGAATCCCACCATAACACCGACTATGACGTTGGAGTCAGGATCATTAATATTTATACCCCCCAAATTTGCATTTTCCAGTCCATGTTCTAGGCCAGGCAGTGTTAATGTGGACCTGCACAGCCGAATCATCAGAAGATCTGCAGGTATTGTGAAGAAGCAAGCAAGGACAATAGTGAAAATGGCAGATCATGGATATAAATGCTATGTCTGAGGCTGTGCTGCGGATTTGAGAACTTTTCATTCCCTTCCCACAAAAGAGAACTGTCAACAGGCATGGTTGATGTTTACAACAGGATACCTCACCATTTTAATTCAAAGCTGTTAGTTTGCTCTTAACGGAGGCCGATCAGAACGAAACTAGGTGGGCATGTTCGACTCGTGGCCCTAGAGGTCTGTAAGAATTTTGAAAAATCAGCCACTAGTTGACGCTAACAGGTTTTACGGCTATGTAATCACGTGATGCATATCATTTGATAGATCTCCTCATACTGAACAACTTTGCCTCAAGAACTACTGCTGTCAATCAATTTGTTCATTAAATACTTGCGATTATGTTAAAAAAACTACTTTTGCGAACTAGTCCTAGGTTTTTCGCCCGATCGGAAATATACCAGTGCAGTACAATTCTCTGGAAGCTCTAGATTATTAATTATATAAAAAACTTTAACTTTACCCATTGGGTAGCCATAACAGGATCATTTAGAAAATGTGTATGGCAAAAAACACTCAAAAGCCTGTAAATCCTAAACAAAAACTCAGACAACTCACTAAACTGCCTTATGTGCTTAAAGACCCTAAATGCTTGAACCCCGCTAAATGCTGCTTGCAGCTTTATTAGGGGTTCAAGCATGAAATGCTGAAACCCTATTGTAATTGTGCTGATTTTTATTATTATTATTATTCTTCTGCCGTAAAACGCATCGTGCAGCCCAAACCGTAAGTGCTAGAGACTTGAAACTTGGCCAGAAGGTAGTACAAAAATCGAGGAGAGGTTCAGAGAGTATGACCTCGATTGGCCCATAGGTGGCGCTATAGTGCAAAAAACCAAAAAAAATCACGGTTTTGCTTAAATCTCCTTAACCCTTTGTCACAGACTCAAGTGTCTTATATCACTGTAATCCTTGTCTCAAGACGGACAAAATGTATATCTTCAATTTCATTTCCGGTATGCAAATTTTTCGGCCATTTTGAATTTTGTCCAAAACCTACTTTTGCGAACTAGTAGAGGGTTTTTTTGGCCAATCGGAACCAAACCAGTGCAGAAATGTTCTCTGGAGTCTGATTATCAATAATTATTGAAAAAAAGTTGAAATTTTGATCCATGGTTGCTAAGGGGCGTCAAAACGTTCGCAGGAGGCGGAGCCAGTTTACTAAAATGGTTATAACTCATGAACGAAATTAGATATTTTCACCAAACTCGGTACACATGTGTATGAGTTCAATCTGGGGTCACAGTAAAAAAATCGCGACGATTGATCACTAGGTGGCGTTATAACATGAAACAAACTTGAAAAGGGCTATAACCACCTGACCGTTAGTCCAATTGACTTGAAAATTGGCATGCAGTCTCTTGGTCCAGGGTGCCATGTATATCTATGAGGACATTGGCGTATCTCAAAAAACATGGCCGCCATCGGCCAATGAAGTTGAGCACCTATTAGACAAGGTTAACGGAGGCCGATCGGAACTAAACTCGATGGGCATGTTCAACTCATGGCCCTAGAGGTCTGTAAGAATTTTGAAAGAAATCGGCCACTAGTTGGCGCTAACGAGGTTTATGCCCTCTTTAATCACGTGGTGTTGCACACATCAACACAATATGCATATCATTTGATAGATCTGCTCATGTTGAACAACTTTGCCTCAAGAACCACTACTGTCAATCAAACCGTTCATTAAATATTCGCAAACATGTTAAAAACCTACTTTTGCGAACTAGTCCCTGGTTTTTCGCCCAATCAGAACCAGACCAGTCTAGGACAATTCTCTGGACTCTCTAGATCAATAATTATCGAAAAAAAGTTGAAATTTTGCATTTGGATGGCTGTAATAGGGTCATTTAGAAAATGGGCGTGGCAAAATACACTAAAAAGCCTATAAATCCTTAATAAAAACTCAGAACTTCACAAAAATTGATGAGCATATGTGACATAACATGCTAAAGAAGCATGGAAATTTTTATGGAGATCGGACCATAGGTGGCGCTATAACTGTTAAAAAGCTTTAAAACCATATATTTCCCATGGTAAACTACCTGTATTGGCTGTAAATGGTCTTTTCCGTCTATTATGTCATGATTGCTAAATAAAACGTAATAACTTTTGATGCTTTTGTGCTTAAAGGCCTTAATTGCTTGAACCCCGCTAAATGCTGCTTGCAGCTTTAATTATTATTATTCTTCTGCCGTAAAACGCATCGTGCAGCCCAAACCGTAAGTGCTAGAGACTTGAAACTTGGCCAGAAGGTAGTACAAAAATCGAGGAGAGGTTCAGAGAGTATGACCTCGATTGGCCCATAGGTGGCGCTATAGTGCAAAAAACCAAAAAAAATCACGGTTTTGCTTAAATCTCCTTAACCCTTTGTCACAGACTCAAGTGTCTTATATCACTGTAATCCTTGTCTCAAGACGGACAAAATGTATATCTTCAATTTCATTT
Source organism: Leuciscus leuciscus (assembly GCF_965113295.1). Classification (NCBI taxonomy): domain Eukaryota; kingdom Metazoa; phylum Chordata; class Actinopteri; order Cypriniformes; family Leuciscidae; genus Leuciscus; species Leuciscus leuciscus. Next base: position 24,454,098 of record NC_138743.1, read on the forward strand.
CCGGTATGCAAATTTTTCGGCCATTTTGAATTTTGTCCAAAACCTACTTTTGCGAACTAGTAGAGGTTTTTTTTGGCCAATCGGAACCAAACCAGTGCAGAAATGTTCTCTGGAGTCTGATTATCAATAATTATCGAAAAAAAGTTGAAATTTTGATCCATGGTTGCTAAGGGGCGTCAAAACGTTCGCAGGAGGCGGAGCCAGTTTACTAAAATGGTTATAACTCATGAACGAAATTAGATATTTTCACCAAACTCGGTACACATGTGTATGAGTTCAATCTGGGGTCACAGTAAAAAAATCGCGACGATTGATCACTAGGTGGCGTTATAACATGAAAAAAACATGAAAAGGGCTATAACCACCTGACCGTTAGTCCAATTGACTTGAAAATTGGCATGCAGTCTCTTGGTCCAGGGTGCCATGTATATCTATGAGGACATTGGCGTATCTCAAAAAACATGGCCGCCATCGGCCAATGAAGTTGAGCACCTATTAGACAAGGTTAACGGAGGCCGATCGGAACTAAACTCGATGGGCATGTTCAACTCATGGCCCTAGAGGTCTGTAAGAATTTTGAAAGAAATCGGCCACTAGTTGGCGCTAACGAGGTTTACGCCCTCTTTAATCACGTGGTGTTGCACACATCAACACAATATGCATATCATTTGATAGATCTGCTCATGTTGAACAACTTTGCCTCAAGAACCACTACTGTCAATCAAACCGTTCATTAAATATTCGCAAACATGTTAAAAACCTACTTTTGCGAACTAGTCCCTGGTTTTTTGCCCAATCAGAACCAGACCAGTCTAGGACAATTCTCTGGACTCTCTAGATCAATAATTATCGAAAAAAAGTTGAAATTTTGCATTTGGATGGCTGTAATAGGGTCATTTAGAAAATGGGCGTGGCAAAATACACTAAAAAGCCTATAAATCCTTAATAAAAACTCAGAACTTCACAAAAATTGATGAGCAAATGTGACATAACATGCTAAAGAAGCATGGAAATTTTTATGGAGATCGGACCATAGGTGGCGCTATAACTGTTAAAAAGCTTTAAAACCATATATTTCCCATGCACTGTAAAAACGACAACTCAAAATTGTTCACCTTACTAAGATTTTTGCATTCACTGACAATAAAATTGCTAGTTGGAACTTGAACTATGTGTTTTAAGCCACTTGAACTCACTTTCAGACGTTTCTGAGGAAAAGTTCATCTTATTTAATAAATTGAGTTGATTTTATTTTGAAGTTGAAGTTGACACCCAGTTAGAGTGTGGTCAACTTATCTGCGCATGCTCATTTGAAATTTGTCATGGCAACCGGCTGCTACGGGGTTTCCAAGGATTTTCGCAGGAGCTCCCTTCGAAAATTTGAAAGTTTGCGTCCGCCATCTTGTCACAATGCCAGCGGTAACTTTCCCTGACGTCTTTGTTGAAGACTGAAGAGAGACATTCCTTCTAACGGGTAAGCTATATGAATATGTATATGCATTTGATATTTGTGTTACATTTCATTGCGGGAAACAAAATCGATAAATCATAACCAGGCGAGGCGTTTATGGCAATACAAAATCCCCCACTAACGTTAGCTAATCGATTAGAAGCTAGCTTATTTTGAACAGTTAAGCTCAATATAATTATTGTCCACATATTAATTGAAAGATTTGTGTTGCCGGTATGTTTGTTTTTCTCAATGAATGATGGCATTGTTTTATGCACGTCTGCTTTGCTCATTGACAACTGCTCGCGACCATGCGCTGCAACCAAGGTAACGTTAGAACTAACGTGCTAAAACTGTGATGCAAAACTTCGGTTTGATACGGTAGTTAACTAGATAGATATAGCTTCTAGCATGCGACCTTTGTGTAGGGCTGGGTACCGAGTTCGATACTTTTGAGGGACCGACCGAATTGCCTCGATATATCGAGTATCGAAAAATGACGTTCATTCCAGATTTCGATACCTACACGCAAACTCTACAGTACACTACACACACGAGACGCGCGGAACTCTCCGCGCACATACTCATATGAGAGGCGCGCGCACACGCACAAATATGATGAAGACCTTGACAGTGCACAGAGTAAACATTAGAGCAGAAAGTTGCTCCGTCTTCGACTGGTAAATGAAGAGATACCTTGTTGATCACTCTGACAGTGTTTATATTGCAATAAATAATAACCTACTGAATGTACACTGCCTTTCAAAAATGTGTTGGTTGGTCAGATTTTTTTTTTCAGTAAGGATGCATTAAAGTTATCAAAGGTGGCATTAAAACATGTGTAATGTTACAAAATATTTCGTTTTTAAATAAATGCTTTTCTTTTGAATTTTTTATTCATCAAAGAATCATTAAAAAATGTATCATAGTTTCCTAAATATTAAGCAGCAAACTGTTTTCATATTTCTGAAGGGTCATGTGACACTGAAGTAATGATTTTGAAAATTCAGCTTTGACATCACAGGAATAAATTACATTTTGAAATATATTCAAATAAGATTTTAAATTTTAATACTATTTCACAATATTACAAGTTTTACTGTATTTTTTGCAGGTGCTTTTTTGTTCCTTTGTGCACTGGCTAAGGAGCATGAGTCAAACTGAAAAAATAAAACCAAAGTTTTTCTGAGGTAATGTGTTATGTAATCTTGTTAAAATGGATTTCATAAAATTGGTATCGAAAAAAGTATCGTTAGGAACCGGTATCGAAACTGAGGTATCGAAATTGGCACCGGATCGAAAGATTTTGAACAATACCCAGCCCTACCTTTGTGTGTTTTAGCCCTGAAGCTCAACAGCATTAACGTGAATGGTTGCGAAGTATGTCACTGTGTTCATTTTATCCTCTTATTTTTGTGCTAGGTTTTCTATGAAGTGTCGCTTCTGCAGCTTTGCCAGCGCCAGTCAAGAGCGTCTGCTTAGGCACCATCGGCTCAGGCACGGAAGAGGAGCTTACTGGCCGTGTGTTTACAGTGACTGTGTATGTTCTTTTAAAACACCTGGCGCTTTAAAGTCACATTTGACCAATCGCACTGTAGGGCAGCCAAAATACAAGATAAATTCACAATGTGTCCGGAGCTTTTACTCGCCCTCATGTTGTTGCAACCCCGTAAGACCTTCGTTCATCTTCGGAACACAATTTAAGATATTTTTGATTAAATCTGAGAGCTGTCTCACTCCTCCATAAACTTCTATAGACGTTATAACTTGCTGGCCCAGAAAATGTATTAAAGACATCGTTAATATAGTCCAAGTGACTACAGTGGCTCAATCTTAAGTTTATAAAGCGACGAGAATACTTTTTGTGCGCAAAAAACATCAACAAAAATAACGACTTTATTCCACTATTAATTTCCTTCTCTCTGGGCCTCGAGTCTTTTCACGTAGTGTGATAGCGCAGCGTGTCTGTGTTGTACGTCACACGTAGGCTCACTATTGGCCGACGCTGGTCATGTGTGAGATGCGTGTGATGTACAACACAGACGTGCTGTGCTATCACACTACGTGAAAAGACTCGAGGCCCAGAGAGAAGGAAATGAATAGTGGAATAAAGTCTTTTTTTTTTTTTTTTTTGCACAAAAAGTATTCTCGTCGCTTTATAAACTTAAGATTGAGCCACTTTAGTCACTTGGACTATATTAACGATGTCTTTAATACATTTTCTGGGTCAGCAAGTTATAACGTCTATAGAAGACTATGGAGGAGTGATCCAGCTCTCAGATTTAATCAAAAATATCTTAATTTGTGTTCCGAAGATGAACGAAGGTCTTACGGGGTTGGAACAACATGAGGGTGAGTAATTACTGACAGAATTTTCATTTTTGGGTGAACTAACCCTTTAAACTAAAAACGAATCTTTTACAGTGCTATGCATAAGTTTAGACACCCATACTAAAGTTGACTAAAAAGAGGAATAAAAAAAAAATCATCTTTTGGAAATTGAACTTAATGCCTTAATTTAAAAAATTAGGAAAAATCCAACCTTTAAGGACACCAATTTTCTTTGTGAATGAATAATGTATCGTAAATAAATAAATGTTCTTCCTCAAAATACAGGGTGCATAAGTTTGGACACCCCTATGTTAAATTCCCATAGAGGCAGGCAGATTTTTATTTTTAAAGGCCAGTTACTTCATGGATCCAGGATACTATGCATCCTGATAAAGTTCCCTTGGCCTCTGGAATTAAAATAGCCCCACATCATCACATAGCCTTCACCATACCTAGAGATTGGCATGGAGTACTTTCCATAAGATCATCTCTCAATGCAAATCAAACTAGCTATTAGGCTAACTGAAATAAAACCATGCCAATCTCTAGGTATGGTGAAGGCTATGTGATGATGTGGGGCTATTTTAATTCCAAAGGCCAAGGGAACTTTATCAGGATGCATAGTATCCTGGATCCATGAAGTAACTGGCCTTTAAAAATAAAAATCTGCCTGCCTCTATGGGAATTTAACATAGGGGTGTCCAAACTTATGCACACTGTATTTTAAGGAAGAACATTTATTTATTTACGATACATTATTCATTCACGAAGAAAATTGGTGTCCTTAAAGGTTGGATTTTTCCCAAAAAATTTAATTAAGGCATTAAGTTCAATTTCCAAAAGATGATTTTTTATTCCTCTTTTTAGTCAACTTTAGCATGGGTGTCTAAACTTATGCATAGCACTGTATGTGTAGCTGTCATATTACTGTCAAGAGACTACGGTATTGATTGTTCAGTAGAAGCAAGCTGTGTTTCACCATTACTGTTATAGCCTGCATGTTTGCATTTTTGGCTAATTTCAAAGTTCAGATAATTTGGCTTTTTCAGGTGGGGATTTACACATTTCTGAATTAATACTTAGGCAGGCACTATACAACTGTTTATCGGTCATCTTTGGCAATATTGCATTATTTGTAAGGTCTCAACAAGAGTCGGAAATAAAAAAAAAAACTGCCCATATTAAGGTTCTGAAACCTGATGTATTTGCTTTGGGTATAAGATTACTTGTTTACATTGCCCATATTATGGTACCGAAACCTGATGTATTTGCTTTGTGCATAAGATTACTTGTTTACATTGTGGAATTGTAAAGCTGTTTGTGCCAAAGTCGTTCAAATAAACATGCATAAATGAACTGGTTTACTGTCAGTGGATGATTTAAAGGGAGGGAAGGGAGGGAGGGGAGGGGAGGGGAGGGTAATTTAAACTCAAAATAGTAAGTTATTACAGGGGATAGTAATCTGAACTCAAAATAGTAAGCTTTTACAGACTTGAAAGTTCCAGTAACTTGAATTAAAAAAACTTAGTTGTCAGAACTTGAAAAACTTAGCTGACGCAACTTAATAATTGTAGTTCTTCAAAACGTAAAAAATTAAGTTGATATCTTCAACTCAAAAATTCTGTGCAGTCGGTTGCCTTGAAAATTTGAGTTGAACTAACTTTTTCTTTTTTACAGTGTGGTAAACTACCTGTATTGGCTGTAAATGGTCTTTTCCGTCTATTATGTCATGCTTGCTAAATAAAACGTAATAACTTTTGATGCTTTTGTGCTTAAAGGCCTTAATTGCTTGAACCCCGCTAAATGCTGCTTGCAGCTTTAATTATTATTATTATTATTAAACTCACTATTATATTTCTATCCGAACCGCAGAAAAGAAATAAATTCAAATTACATTATACAGCAAATTAAATGCCTTTAAGATTTGCATCATGGTCTCAACTGCTGTGTCAGGGATTATTTTGTGATAATGGCTGGCTGACTTCACATAACCCTGAAGAAAAAATGCACATTTTCAGAATTAGTAAGTATTGTAATAGATTTTGGATCAATTGGAAGACATTATAGGTAAATTCACACATAACCTACACCCAAATCAGCCCCACTTCATTCTTGTAAAAGCTGGCTGGCACCAGGATATAACACTAGACAGGTCTTCAGGGACACATCTCAGAAACTGCACTACAAACACTTAAGGGCATATTTATCCAGCGAATGCTTAAACTTGGAGATTCATTTGGAAATAGCATAGGTTGAGTCTACTTTGGAAACAGTGTACGAGTCTATCTTTACATGTTCCAAGTAAACGTTAAATTAGAGCTGCACGTTTCTGGATAAATTTAGTGTGTGTGTGTGTGTGTGTGTGTGTGTGTGTGTGTGTGTGTGTGTGTGTGTTTTAATTTTAACTAGGTCACTAAATAAGCACATTTGTGACAATAATCATATGACTATGTATAGACAGTCAAGTGTTTCTGCTTCCATTGCAAGATAGATCTCAAATCATAACATGATCAGGATCTCAAATGCTGCTGCCATTAAAGCAAAAGGAAGACATTAAACATTATAATTGACATTATTTTCCAGTTCAGCTAAATATATTAAATACATTTTTACAATTTTATCTTTTCACTCAAAATGTTATGATGGCTACCACAATTTATCAAGAAAAAAAGAAGAAAAAAAATAACTGTGCTGTGAAAAAGCATGTACACCCCAAGGAAAGTTTTGTATTTGTTCAATATATGGGTGATTATGGACAATGATCTTTATCTATTGATGAATGAAGGTGATAATAAAAAATAAATAGTAATGAAATAAAATAAATAATAAATTACATGTAGGCTCTAGACCTGAGTGTTAATTGACAGCTTAAAAAAAATAGTGCCCCCCTTAAAAATTATGAACTGGGTAATGAAAATAAGGAAACTTTTTACTAAGAAAATAAGACTATTTTTCTTGTTAAACTCAGCGTCACCAGTAGAGGGTACCAAGGATTGGTCACTGACGCAGTGACGCTACTAGAGTGGAAATAGCTACTGTAGCGTTCAGTAAGTGATGTGTGAGGTCAGGTACACGCTACAGAGAGTGTAACCGTGTTTATCATATTTCTTACAGGTAAGCTGACGATAATTAATCCTCTTGCAATGCACGTAGGCATATTATATATTTTTATAGAACTAGTTCGTGCCTGAGATATTAAGAGACGTTGAACTTGACGGTGATTGAGAGTGTTAGCTCCTAAAATGGCGGGCGGACTATAATGTTATAATCCTGGTAAAAGATCGTAACTTTCAGCGTGAGCAAAAATGAGTAATAAGTGATTAAAAATACCATGGTTGAGACGAAAATGTGAGAGTGACGGATGATGAACTGAATCGATGTTTAAGTAGGCTACATGAATTAGCCGTGTGTGGGGGTAAGGCTAAGTTTAAAAGCACCTGTGTGAATCACCCCACATGTGTTAAAAGTTAATCTAGTGCCAGTCCTATTTAGCCATTTGGTTTAAAAGAGAACTTAGTGTTAAAATGCTTTTATTATCTTGGCTAGATAATAAATTGGATTTATTATTTCATATTGATATTCATATTGGGTTAAAACTGTGATTAAAATAATTAATTAAATGATGATAAAAGAGCAATATGACAAAGTTTATACAGTTATAAATGCTGGAGTAATGTGGATACTGTTGATTCATGGTTATGTATAGAGTCACAGTATAGCCTAATGTGATAGGCTACTTTTATAGCCGAGGGAACGTATTTTTAAGCATAATTTGTATCCGCCCTCTTCTATTTGAACGTATAGCATAACAAATTACTTGAAGCTTTTGTAAAATAAAAATGATACACCCAAAACTGTATATGGTACCATGACGAAGACGAACTGTATGTTGATGCGTGAAGTTCTGGAGGGAACGTCGGACGGCGTGCCATGGTGACGTAATGGTTTTTGTGCCATTAATCGATCTATGTTCAATAACTTGTAAAATTGGAACATGAAAGGAATATTCTAAAAGTAACTCATGAAAACACCTTAATCAGACTATTGTTTTATTCAGAATAAGGTCAATAATTAGATTACTGCTGTCCATGTAAATTTAGTTAGTGTCATCGTTGTGCAGATGCATGTCTGCCGATGCTGCAGTCTATTCTCACTCAGCAGCATCTGTACATTACTTGTATTGTCTAATTTCTCTCCGATTACCCTGTGCAACTGTGTAGGGTGAACAGTTGCTTTACAAATGTATAGCAATAGTCTTCTTTTCAGCTGTTGCACAACAGCTTTATTGGCATTGCCTGTGCAACTTGTAAATTATATGACAATGTTTGTGTTTAAGAGGGCTATGCCTATTTCTTTTGTCTCCTTTTTGGGGGGGTTAAGTAATGTATGTGCAACAGCAGCATCAGTATGTCTTACATACTCACAGCAATGTCTGTGAATGTATTGGCAGTAACAAGTCTCGGTACTTCTTATGCAGCAGCGTAGCAGATCTATTCCGCCAAGACCAAATACATTGTGCATGATGTCACTGTTTTCACAAATTCACATTTTTGTAACATGGAGATGATAACGATATCGTTTTCAAACACTTTCATTTTGAAACCCTTTTACAAAAGTTTGCGTTTTTTAGGCCCCCACAATGCAGCTGTTCTGTAAATAGGCCTAAATGGCCAAAAAGCTTAAACGTTTTCTGTTTTTAGTTGAAAACGGTGTCGTGTAAACGACCCCTAAAACTCATAAAAGTACCAAAAAAGTGAGATTTGAAGAAATAACAGTTATCAGTAAAAAATAGCTTTTTTTCAAAATGTGTGTGTGTATATATATATATATATATATATATATATATAATTTACTTGTGCACAAAATTAATTTACTAGTTTCATAGTGTAGGGGAGAGGAGGGCACAACCTAACACTTTTTGACTTTCTCAGTTCCACTTGGGATTCAGATAACTTATTTTTTCCCACATTCATTTCACACGTCTAGTACAATAATATGGTTTCATCAATATAGTGTATACGTTTTTCTTGATATACCCTGAAAGAATGGAAGTGAAATGTGACAACATGCCCCTTAGGTAGGGTACGTTGTAACATGAGGGGTAGGGATGGTCGATATAGACTTAAAACTGTATCACAAATTTTCTTTATGGTATTTATTGCGATAACAATATCAATGATGATATAAATATTCACCACTGTTTTTGGCTACTACAAGTGATAGCCTAGCTGCATGCATTCTTGAGAGCCTCAGAAGCACAAACATTGATCTAAAGTAAAACATACCCATCATCAAATAGGCTCCTATAATATACCATTACATAAAATAAAACAAAAAACAGTAAAAATCCAAACACCAGCCCTTGCAGAAATGGAAAAGTTGCAGATATAAGTTCCTTTAAATAGTGCAACTGTACTGACAAACACAACACATTTACACACAATAATAATTCAAATCAATTACAAGTTTGAAATGTAAAAAAAACCTAACAATAATACTGATAAGATAATACTACAATGCATTCTACTACTAATAACAATATATGAGCTGCTGGGAATATTGATGTATGATATGTTGATGTATGAATATTAATTACGTCTGCGTTTGCCCATTAGTTTCTGCTTGCTCATAAAGGCTGAATAATTCCAAATGAACTCCATTATTTTTTCAGGAAAATACAACAAACAATTTTTGTTTACATGTAGCATGTTGCTTTTTTTTTCAACTTCAAAAACGCGAGGTGCAGCAGGCGGGAAAACGCGAGGCGCATAAACAGCGCGCAGAACGCTCGCTGCCATAGGAAACCAATTGAAAATAGGCGCCTCTCACTGCAAAAAACGCGTCAGGTGTGACGCGACGGCCCCATTCACTTTTGCTATTTAACCAATGAGACGAGTGCACGTGTGGTGTTTGTCAACGCGCCTTTGGAGAGAAGTGAAAGTGACAGCTCGGTTAGTATTGGTGTATCGATACTTCTGGAAATTAGTATTGGTACCGTTCAGATATTTCAGTATCGATATTTAGCAAAATATCAATATTTTTGACAACACTACTAGTGTCTTCTGCTGGTTAGATCAGCATTAAAGGTACCGTATGTAAGAAATATATTTCAATTAATCATAAAATTGCCCTAATATGTCACTAGACATTAAGAAATCATGTTCATTTCAAATACTTATATCACTGACAACAGTAGTATGGCTAGGATATTGTCATTTAAAAAGTGGACTTGCAGCCCTCAACTGATGTTGATGTTGTCATTTTGTGTTTTGGCCTGAAGCGCCTCCCTCCACCATCTACCAATCACGAAGTCAGTAGTGTTTCGGGATCCGGGTTGCCAGCTTTGCTCTAACCTACCCTAACTCTAGTCGGATAAAAATGTCTAACGTTAATAAATCCAAAAGACCTCGTTACAATTCAGAAATTCTTCGTGACAAAGTCCGAAATAAAACCAGAATTTGTATTGGAGATGCTTTTGACAGATGGAGACGGCTGAAAACGGAGAAGAATTTTAAAACAGACGCCAACGTTGCTAATTTTCTCCTGGACAGGTAAGATTCATCTATGCTTGGATAACTTGTACTTGATGTCAATGGACATTTCATATAACGTTATTCATGACAGTCGAACAAAGTTATGCATGCTCGTGCAAAGTAACGTAACAGCTCACATGGACGTATGCTAACATTAGCAATGCATTATAGGAGCCCGTTTCTCTGTACTTATGCTGAGACGCTGAGGAAAACAACATTAGCACACCCATTAACTTATGGCAATTTGAAACGTAACTTAATTGAGACAGCAGCCTAACTTTACCTCAGAAAAAAATTATTCGTCATTCGTTCTTCTAAGTTACACATGCTGCAAGTTGACCTATATGACCATTGCTAATGTAATGTAGTTACTCTAACAATATATTCTGATGGGACTGAAAACAACCCTGTGACAGCCATTGGTGATATTGACTTTGTCCCGCGTTATAATTGCTGTGGAAAATGTTTTGGTTATTTTTTAGCCTACTTATGACATAAACTTTTTTCTTTTTTTTTTTTCTTTTCGTTACACATATTATTGTATTGGTTACACATAGTGACATAGGCTTGTACTTACATTAATGACAGATACATAACGTAACAAAAGATTAGACTAACAGCTACCGTTCTGTCTGTCACATACGAGCATACATCTTTATGATTATACTGTCACATACAAGCATAAATCTTTACGATTATATTTAACTAATGACAATTAGTACATTTTTTAAATAAATAATGACTCATCAAAATATCTCTCATGAAGCATAAACACTAGTGATGGGCGGATCGATCCTGAAGTATCGATACTTCGATACTGACGTGGTATTGAAAAGGATCGATCCTCACTTAAAAATATCGATCCAAATGTGTTTTTTTACCAGTCATTTTTTAATTAATTTAGCACGCAATTCAGTGCGTAAAATAAGCTTCTAAGTGGAAAAATAAGCGAATGTTAGAGGACAATTGTGTAGGATAGAACTTTTTCTCCTAGTCATCTGGATACAAGACGAAACCAATCAATCACAGAGAGCGTTTGATGCTGGTGCTTCGCTGAGCTCACAGGCCCAGTGCGTTTGGGAAAGCCTTGCTTAGATGACAGAGAAACAATCAGGAGTTATTTTGCAATAAACAAACCAAAAGTGTACATAACGTTTCAAAATGTTGACGTCAGTAAGATTTTCTTAATGAAATTAATATTTTTATTCAACAAGGATCGATGCATTAAATTGATCAAAAGTGACAGTCAAGGGTTTTACACTGTTAAAAACAAATCTACTTCATATACTGTTCTTTCAACTTTGTTCCTCAAATAATTCTGCATAAAATGTATCATGGTTTCCACAAAAATATGAAACTGTTTTCAACATTGATAATAAGAAGAAATGTTTCCTGAACAGCAAATCAGCATATTCAAATGAAATAACATCATGACTGGAGTAATGATGCCGAAAATTCAGCTTTGATCACATGAATAAATTACAGTTTACTATGGCATAGAAAACAGATAGCCTATGTTAAATTGTAATATTACAGTTTTTACTGTATTTTTGATCAAATAAATGCCGAAGAGAATTAAAAATCTAACAGACCCCAAACTTTTGAACAGTAGGCTAGTACTAGTAGGCTAGTAGTAGGCTAGTACTATAATTAGGGTAGTTTTGTAAAAGTCACTGACTAATTACAGGCGAGTTGAGAGCACAAATCACAAAATATTTAGGCCTAGTAGTCATGAAAATTTATTCAGATTTAGCATATTAATGATGCATTCACCTCATAAATCATGACACACTGCTCTAGCACAGCAAAGTGCATACAAGTTCAAGTACATGCTTTTAAAATGAAAAAGTATCGGTATCGGTATTGGTATCGGCGATACTGGCCCTGTATTTACTCGGTATCGGATCGATACCAAAATTTGCAGTATCGCCCATCACTAATAAACACAATTAACAGAAAAAAACTTACTGTGTACGTCTCGTCGTCACTTGCCATTGGAAGCTCATTGAAAGCAGCATACGTTTCTGCTGAATCCTGCAGCTTATCTGGCAACCTCGAGTCAGGGGGGAGGGGGAGGTGATACACGGCTCTACAGTATTTTTAAAGTGATTGCAGTACCAGTTTTGGCCACAATCCTACATACGGTACCTTTCAATAACTATCTCAGCTGTTAAATAACGGATATAAGATTAAAATAATATCAGATTTGTCTCATTTTAAATAAACATAAAAAACAGATGAAATATTAACTTCAGTAAGAAATGTACTTTTGCTATGGTTAAATGGTCAAATATATCTTTCAAAGATTTTTTTTTGGCACAATTTTTTCTCTATAGTGTTGATATGGCAACATAAAAAACAGATGAAATATTAACTTCAGTAAGAAATTTACTTTTGCTATGGTTAAATGGTCAAATATATATTTCAAAGATTTTTATTAAAAAAAGAAAAAAATTCTCTATAGTGTTGATATGGCAACTAGTAAATACACTAAGTTTCGTCATGCTGGCATGTTTGGAAAGTTTTAAATCATGTGTGTTACAACCAGCCCTGCATTAGTTTGTGCCCCGGTCACCCCTATTTCTCATTTTAAGACCTTAAAAGCTCTTTGGAAAACTGCTGCATGAACATTGTGCTAAATGTCACCTTTTGTGTTGCCCAGAAGAAAGTAATTTATGTTTGGAACAACATGAGGATGATTAAATGATGTCAAACAGAAGCATTTTCATTTGTGGTCTCAGACTTTTGGACCTTACAGCGTGCATGCACACACAAACACAAGTACACCATGAAATCAAAATAATTTACTGTAAAAACCAGCAAACAAACACGTCCTTGTATCCTGGGTCTACATTAAATTTGATCTTTCCACAATTTGTGAGCCCAGTAAGAAATGTCCACACTAGCAATTGCAGTTACCTCTTTCCATTCCCACACCCACATGACAATAGGCTGACTAAATTGATTGCATTGTAAACAAGTGAACTTAATGAAAAATCTCTTATCAGGGCCAATGCACTTGCCAGCGGGGACCACGCACCCTTAATATAGCAATTAAGTTTTTGCAAATGAATTATTCCCGGCAATATTTTCTCCCATTAGCACATCACTACATCCATTATGTCTGATAGCAGCAATGCGGATGCTGAGACCACTACCTCTCTGTGTTGCAAAGTTAGAAACAGCCCGCACAAATTAACACAATGTGAGATTAATTAGTTAAATGTAGTCCTAAACGCACACAATGAAAAAGGTTTGTAACTGAAGCAAACATCCACAAGCTCAGATACTAGATATCAGTATATCCAAACATGGGCCAGCAAAAATTGCAAAAAAATATACACCGGTGAGTCAAAACATTGACCAGTCACAGGTGAAGCGAATATCATTGATCATCTCCTAACAAGGCCACATATTAAGGTCTGGGCAGATTAGATGGTAAGCAAACAACCATTTCACATAATCGACATGTTGGATACAGGAGAAATGGGCAGGAATAAAGATCTGAGGGATAAATTGTTATGGCAAGGGTGACTGGGTGAGAGTATCTCAACTGCAAGGCTTGTGGGATGATCCCGGTCAGCAGTGGTGAGAATTTACCAACAGTGGTCCGAGGAGGAACAAACCAGCGTCAGGGTGTTGGGCACTTAAGGTACATCAATGCACGAGGGCAACTAAGGGTGTATTCACACCAGGAAAGTACGCTAGTTCACTTGCTTTGATTTGGACCAAATACAATGTAGATCTTTTTTTTGTTTGGTGTGGTTCGCTTTCACACTGCCCTTTTTGCAAGTGAACCAACATTTCTAAACAAAACTACACGTGTGCTAAGATCATCCATTCATTGGACAGAAACGAACCGTACCAGGATTCGTTTGGAACTGGACCAAGACCACCTCTTCAGCTGGGTCTCGGTACAGTTGCTTGGTCCGCACTCGAGTACGATTGCTGTATTCACACCTGCCCAAAAGATCTGCACCAAGGGGAGAAACGAACCTAACACAACAGGTGCGAATGCACCCTAAGACTATCCCGTCTGAGCCAACAGAAGGTCTACTGTGGCACAATTCACACTTCAAAATTTTAATGATGGTAATGGGAGGAATTAGTGCTGGGCGGTATACCAGTTCGTAACAAATACCGGTGTTTATTTTGTTATGATATACAATTTGTATATTTTTAATATACCGCAATGCCGTCGTATGTCCCTTTAAAGGGGTCATATGATGCGATTTCTTGTTTTCCTTTTTCTTTAGTGTATTATAGCTGTTTGTGCATGTATAATATCTGCAGAGTTACAAAGCTCAAAGTGTCAAACCTAAAGAGAGATTCTTTGTAAAAGTTAAGGCTCAGCCACGCCTTTCTAAAACTCTTCATTCAATCACAATGCACTGGTTCGCTGGCCAATCAGAGCACACCGTACTTTTCAGAACGATGAGCTTTGTAAAAATCGGCGCAATTCAGAAAGGCGGGGAATAGAGGAGCAACAATAATGTACAGTATGTGTAAAATAATTACCCTTTTTAACCTAAAACCACGTAAACGCACTGCATTAAACCATCTACACAAAATAATGTTCTTTTTAGAACCATCATATGACCCCTTTAACAACGATCGGAACGTGGCGCAGCGCGACACTGTTAGAGAGGGTTGCTTTTCGCTGTTGCACTGTGGTGAGGGCACAGCTGTATGCGTTACTAAGGGTGACGGTGAAGATGGATACGTTAAACTATAATTGATAGCTGTCAAATTATATTACAGTGTTTGCCATAGATTGGTTCACCATATCAAAACAGCCTTTTGGAAAATCTATTCGTGGTTGGCATTGACATCATTGAATAAACATGAGCATTGTATGTTTCAAAGTCAAAACGTGGTGCGGATGTTTTTATATGAATGTATCTGAAGTGAACTGACGGTCTTCAGAAAAGTTCCACTATTTTGTTTGCATTATCGTGCACATGTTGCTGTTGTGGTAATCTTATTTTCAAATAAACCTGTTTTTAGTACTTTTTAGTCACAATACATTTTTATTTAGCACAGAAGCATAAAGGCTGCAGTAACAAAGGCTTCAGTTAGTTAAAATGTAATTATGCAAGTCAAAACAATGAAATATTTTGTGATTAGTATGGGTTCCTCAATTATGAGGAATTTTTCTCGTAATTATGACCAATTATCCACCCTGGTAATCCAGAGTTCTCTCGAGAGCACAAGTTGAATTTGCTCAGCGAGTTACTCTGGTGTCGAGTAATGATGCTTATTAAATATGCCCCTCTATCTGAGCTGCACCAATCACATCGGGTTATCTGATATAGGCGGGCCAGAGGCGAGATGAGGACAGAGCTGCAACGTTGAAGTCATTAGTAAACATTGCAAAATGGCTATGGATGAACACCATTTGTTTGAAACGGCTTTGGCCGCTACAATGAAAGCTTTAGACTTTTTCTCTAAAAGAGGCACAGACGACGGCGCTCGAACCGTTCCTTTGCAAGAAGGGCGTTTTTGCTGTTTTTCCGACCGGATACGGTAAGAGGCTAATCTACCAGTTAGCTCTGCTGGTAGCTAAGCGATAACATGTTGTAATTGGTCGTAGTGTTATCCAATTGCATGCAGTGAGATTTTCAAATGCATGCCTGGTGCCGCCCCTCGAGCTGGCCGATTTTCATTAGTCGACGCCAGACCATTAATCTTTTAGATTTAGGTCTGGATTTCCAGGCTACCAATTATCTGGTCATGAGAAACTTTCTTGTAGTATCTCGTAGTATCTCATAAAACTGAAACCTTTTCATTATGATGACTTACCATCTTATAATATTTAGAAATCTTATTGTAGTTGTCTTATTGTCTTCAATTGCATTGTAGTATGATACTGATCTCGCAAATAAAAAGTAGCTCTACTAAAACAGATAAATTGTTCCGAGATGAACAAAATCATCTAACTTTCTAACATATATATTTATTCATTTTAAATAGAGATGTTTCCAAATCCATGTCATTTCCATTTTATGACCAAATATATTGCACAAGAATTGCTACAGAAAAAAGTCAATTATTTGTAAACTGTCGTGAAGTGTAGACACCATCAATCAAGTTATTGATTTTTGCTGCTCTGTCCAAACTTGACACAATTCGAGTTGTGACGGGTTCATCATGCAGAAATTTAAGCATGTCTGACATTAACATCTCTATTGCAAGAAGGCGATTTCAGTCTTTTTAAGCAATCCTTAAACTATGGGGCTGTTTACACCTGGCCACTTCATGCGTTTTCTCAGATCGGATAGCTATCCGATCGTGAAAAGACCAGGTGTAAATGCCCTCCGAAACGCATTCGAGACGGATTTGAATCCGATCGCTCAAACCACTTCAGGAGGTGGTCTGGGCCGCATTCCTGACGAAACTGGACAAGTGTAAATGCATCTGGTTGTTGAAACCACATATGTAAATTGTACTCCTCCCAAATATGCTAAAAAAAATAAACGTGTGAGAGCGTGTTATAGGCTATATGTAATGTTATAGCCAGATATGACGACGCTACTGGAACACGCATCACTCAGATGAGAAGCTGAGCATCTATTCATTAAGCCAACGTGCAAACTATCGCAAATCAAAGTGAAAGTAAGTCGTAGACGCTTAACACACAATCATCATCATTAAAAGTAAATTCTTAAGAAACGAAATTATCTTACCAGGGCTGTTGCCGCTCTCTTTTATTGCGGTCTTTGAAATTTTAGCTGATGATCAATAAAATGCAGCTCATATCTTTTGCTTTCGGTGACGTACACTCCATTAAATCTGCATATAGCGCGGGAATTGAAGATCGGATTTAAATCCGTTTCGCAAAAACACATTTATGTGACCAGGTGTAAATGGAATCGTTTTGATAAATCAGATAGCTATCCGATCTGAGAAAACACATGAAGTGGCCAGGTGTAAACAGCCCCTATATGACTGCTTTAACGACACATACAGTGTGTATTGGGCAGACATACAGAAGTCATAAGAGTTTCATATTATTATAAGATAATATGGGAAAGTATATCATTATTATGAAATGATTGAGTTTCTCATTAATTGATAAATGAATAATCATGGAGCGCCTTTGAGCAAAAATGGGAGAGTCCTGCAAGTAGTGCCATTGAGACGAATGCGAATGCTAACGGATAGCTTTCTCCAGGTATTAATCTCCATGTATTATAGAGCTCTTGGCACAAACAGAAACACCGCCACAGAGAATAAAAGAGTGTGTCAGATGAATAGAAAGAGAGGACTGAAGCATTGCTTTCCATTTTCACCCTTCACACACAGTAAATGGTGGGCAAACCCTGAAAAATGTATGTAGAACGGCACAACTATCCAACTGAGCAGGTAGTTGATTAAATATATCACAGCCCTTTACCCATGCTGACTCTCCATCCTTGAATGATTAGAAGTTCCTTAAGCTCCCCTGGCAAGTAAAATGTTTTTTTTTTTTGTGACAAAAGGTGAAATGAAAATCTCAAGGCTTCATTAGACAATAGAAACAAAGTGTGAAAGAATGTAATGGAATGTCTAAAAAATTGTCAATGTGACAACCAACCATGAGATCATATTCACCGGCCACATAAATGGCAGTAACCTTCAAGCGTTGAGAGTTGCAGTTAAGAATAAAGAAACAGTAGTTCATTCTCACCATTTTTTTTTCTGCATGTTTAAAAACCAGAAAAGATGTAGAGAAAGCAGCCTTGACTCAAACATTTATATACACGGGTGTATCTTTAAACAGTTGCAAATAAATCTCCAAATACACTTTTATGATATGGCAATACCAAAGTGTTGAATGATTACTATGTGCCATGCTTTTTTCATGGTACCCAAAGATGGCAAAAAAAAAACAAGCCAAGTAAAGTCACCTATATATATTTTTTAAATGTGTTCTGTGAGTGTTTTGATTAATTTGTGTAGGTACATGTCTCAAACAGTCTGCATTCATTCACAAGCTGCACATGTGTTTACCTTAAAGGGATAGTTCACTTTGAAATACATTTTTGGTATGTTTTAGCTTACATCAAGTGCATCCAAGATG
The DNA here is from genome assembly GCF_965113295.1 of Leuciscus leuciscus. Lineage (NCBI taxonomy): Eukaryota > Metazoa > Chordata > Actinopteri > Cypriniformes > Leuciscidae > Leuciscus > Leuciscus leuciscus. The sequence goes on from NC_138743.1 coordinate 24,472,474, forward strand.
TAGGTGTCTTTTTTTCCGCAGTAGTTTCAATTTTGATATTTTTAGGTCAAACCGTTCTTGTCTGTCAGTCATATAATGCAGGTCTATGGTCACTTGTCTCAAAGAGCATGCACAGAGTCCAAATTAAAACAATTCCCCGTCATCCAAATTAAACAATTCCCCATCGTAAGTACACGTTGATGGCCTAAGACACGAAACGAGCGGTTTGTGTGAGAAAACGAACAGTATTTATATCGTTTTTATCACTTATACACAGCCATGTCCAAGTGATCTGATCTGACGTGTACGCAGACTGGTGCATAGATATATACACACTAGATATCGCCTTGTCTACGGCAGTTCATTGGAACGAATGTCTTTAAGGCGACATCTAGTGTATATATCTATGCACCAGTCTGCGTACACGTCAGATCAGATCACTTGGACATGGCTGCGTATAAGTGGTAAAAACGATATAAATACTGTTCGTTTTCTCACACAAACCGCTCGTTTCGTGTCTTAGGCCATCAACGTGTACTTACGATGGGGAATTGTTTAATTTGGACGGCGGGGAATTGTTTTAATTTGGACTCTGTGCATGCTCTTTGAGACCGTGACCATAGACCTGCATTATATGACTGACAGACAAGAACGGTTTGACCTAAAAATATCAAAATTGAAACTACTGTGGAAAAAAAGACACCTACATCTTGGATGCCCTTGAGGTAAGCTAAAACATACCAAAAATTTATTTCAAAGTGAACTATCCCTTTAATGAATTCAATGGCATACGATGGGACTCTTTTGCAAACCTTATGTTAAGAATGTTCAAATGATTTACAGTTCATGCATCTGAATGAAAATACGGGTAACACTTTACCTTTTTTAGTAACTTTGCAATTACATGTCAACTAATTCTCATTAGAATATTAGTAGACTGTCTGCTTTATATCTGCTTACTCTTTTTTTTGTGATGGTCCCCCAACGGACATTTAAGTATAAGTAACTTTGCAACTTCATGTCAACTTATTCTAACCCTACCAGTCTATACTAATACTCTACTAACACTCTAATGAGAGTTGGAAGACATGTAGATGCAACGTTACTTATAGTCAACAGATTGTGTTAAAGGGACCATCAAAATAAAGTGAAACTGAAATACGTAGCTGGTGTTCAGGTGTTGTTCTCAAATTAACAAGTTTACAAAGGAGTCTTGTTTCCATGCGTTGTTTCACAAGGCCTTTGAATCTCCCATATTTTTATTTATTTTTTATTTCCATGTTTTGTTTTTACATTGCACAACAGTGTTGTCCTTGTACAATGTGTCCATTAATGTTAAATGGTACGGTGGCTGAGAGAGCTCAACGCGCTGCAACTGAAGAAAACACATGCAAATAGAAAAACACCTGCAAATTAAGAAAACATCTTCATCAGTTTCACAACATGTGTGCTCCAAATACTCACAACACAACCAAATACAGAAACGCGCTGCAAAAGTTCACAACACAACCAAATACAGAAACGCGCTGCAAATAGTCAAGTCAAGTCAAGTCAAGTTTATTTGTATAGCGCTTTTCACAATACAGATTGTATCAAAGCAGCTTCACAGTATTAAATTAAAATAATACAACAAAGTTTGTTTCAAGAGGAATTTATTGATTGATAAAATTAAATTAAATATCCCCAAAATATCCCCAACTGAGCAAGCCAAAGGCAACAGTGGCAAGGAACCGAAAAACTTCATCAAGTGACCTAATGGTGTCCTAAAACTCCATCAGGTGACCTAATGGAGAAAAAAAACCTTGGGAGAACCCAGGCTCAGTCGGGGGCCAGTTCTCCTCTGGCATTTATGAGCTAGAGGCCGGATTGTAGTTTGAACTGTAGGATTATATGAATGCCTGGCTGAAGAGATGCGACTTTAATCTAGTTTTAAACTGGGAGAGCGAGTCTGAGCAACGAACAGTATCAGGAAGACTATTCCAGAGTTTTGGAGCCAAATGTGAGAATGCTATCCCTCCTTTGGTGGTTCTGGATATCCTAGGTATGACCCAAAGCCTTGAATTTAGTGATCTTAAAGAGCGCGATGGATTATAGGGCGATAAAAGATTCGTTAAATAGACTGGAGCTAAGCCGTTTAGGGCTTTATAAGTCAGTAGCAATACCTTATAATTAATACGGAACTTTATAGGTAACCAATGCAGTGATGATAAAATCGGTGTTATATGATCATATTTTCTTGATCTAGTAAGAACTCTAGCGGCGGCATTTTGGACTAACTGTAGCTTGTTTATTGAGGATGCAGGACAACCAGCTAGTAAAGCATTACAGTAATCCAGTCTCGAGGTCATGAATGCATGAACTAACTTTTCTGCATCAGAAACTGATAGCATATTACGTAGCTTAGCAATGTTTCTAAGGTGGAAAAATGCTGTTTTTGTAACATATGAAATATGATTTTCAAAAGACAGGTTGCAATCGAGTATAACACCCAGGTCTTTTACTGTAGAGGATAAAGTAACAGGACATCCTATGATGTTAAAGTTGTATTGTGCGAGGTTTTGTGGGCGGTTTTTTAGGACAGAGGACAGAACACAACGGAAATGTTTCCGGGGAAGCCGACTGGGACGTGCTTACAGCTGTCTACTTTAATTTAATTTAATTTATTATTTTATTTTTGTTGCAAAACATACAGAGATTACACGTTTATGACATACAACTTTGTATAGCCTACAATATACAAAATGTATTTATAATATGTTCAATGTCATAAGAATACTAATCAGAAAAGAACAAGCTGAAGACTAAAATAAATTAAAGAAAAAAAGATAGAGAAAAAGAACATGAGGGAAAGATATTAATATATACATCAGTTACATTGTACACATTCATGTTATGTTAAAATAAGTTTCATAAGAAATGTTAGAATGAAGGGTCCAAATCATAGACAGTAGGCTATATAAGAGGTCCAAATATGAGATGGCGCTGGGTTGTCATGGGAACATCCCAGGTGAAAATAATGAGGAAATTACATTGGCTTTCGTTGCTCCCTTCATCAAGTCCGTTCCAAACGGCTACATAATGGCACACAAGTGCCCCGCTCCCTCCAAAGTGCCCACTTCAAGGGCTCTGCCGTCTGCCCTTTTAAGGGAGTAACGTTAGGGCATAGGTAATGCTCACGAGCAATAAAAAACGTCCCAGCCGGGTCCGTCACTTATTGGGTTCCCCGGAAACATTTCCGTTGTGTTCTTTCCTATTTGCAGCGCATTTCTGTATTTGGTTGTGTTGTGAACTTTTGCAGCGCGTTTCTGTATTTGGTTGTGTTGTGAACTTTTGCAGCGCGTTTCTGTATTTGGTTGTGTTCTGAACTTTTGCAGCGCGTTTCTGTATTTGGTTGTGTTGTGAGTATTTGGAGCACACATGTGTTGTGAAACTGATGAAGATGTTTTCTTAATTTGCAGGTATTTTTCTATTTGCATGTGTTTTCTTCAGTTGCAGCGCGTTGAGCTCTCTCGGCCACCGTATTAATGTGATGGTTTAAATGTGAAACCTTTTCAAACAACAGCCTTGAGCAAATGGACTGGACTGCATTTATATAGCGCTTTCACAGACCCAATGGCCACCAAAGCGCTTTACAATATTGCCTCACATTCACCCATTCACTCACTCATTCATACACCGACGACGGTGTCAGCCATGCAAGGCGATCCAGCTCGTCGGGAGCAGCTGGGGTTAGGTGTCTTGCTCAAGGACACCTCGACACTTGGTCAGGTGGAACCGGGGATTGAACCACCAACCTTCCGGTTTGTAGACAATCTACATGAACCACTGAGCCACTGCCGCCCCAAAGAAACAAAGAAAGTGTCTTCATTCTCTGTGTGTGCTTGGCTCAAAGAGAGAGCACTTATGCACTTAACACTGTGTAAACACACGCATACAAACAGATACCTTCCAAACCATGCTGTGTAACACATTCACACAGGCATTTGAAAAGACACACATATTCATGGTTCTAAAAGAGTTGTTCGATTTATAATTAATCAGTACGATATTTCCTTTCACCGGTATACAGATGACACTCTTTACTTAAGCTTTGCTTAATTACTTGTTGTGCAAGCTACACTGTGTAACTTTTTTTTCTTTTTGACATTAATCAACTTTGCATTTACGTCATATTTGTAAATAAAGGTAAGGTAGAGCTACTAGTAAATGCAGTGAATGTGTCATTGTAGTTTTAAGTTACAACAAATTAACCTCAAAGAGCCAAAAGTCAGAATAGTGGAGTTGAAGCACAATTCCATAAGCATAATTACCAAAACATTGTTTCTCTGCAAGTAACTTGCAGTTGTTTTCCACAACTCTTAGGGAGCCAAAAGTTGCATAGTTTCCAAGACCCATGTACTTAGTCACTTTATCTGTTTTTACTGGTCGAAAAAAACCCATTTCCAATCATGATAAAATAAAATGCAAATGCAAATGTGCTCTGGAATTTCCCTCACTGGAACGGACTCTGGGAATTTTTCTCAATGGAAGGAACTCAGGAAGTTCACACTCAGGAACGAAGTCTGGAATTTCTCTTATTTGAACGGTCTCGGGAATTTTTCTTACTGGAACATACTCAGGAATTTCACACTCAGGAACAGACTCTGGAATTTCACTCACCGGAAGCAATGTGGCCATTTGTATAGACAATGCTGTAGTCCTTGGATTTGGATACACTGTGACCATTTGCCTTGGCAGTGCTGTTAAATCCATTTGAAGTATTGGTCTTGCTTCTGTTATGGTCTGTGGCTGTAATGAAGCGCACAATGAAGAAGATACTCAAAATAAATATTTTAATACAAAAATCTAAATAATAATTCGGAGCAAACACAACAACAATGCAAGACAATAAACAGATTGGAACTGAGGGCATGAGGGCAACCAAAGGAGCTAACGAGATGATTAACACGACACACCTGAACAGACTACAAGATTAACAATAGTCGCGTTTCCATTACCCTTTAAATTGCGCAAATTGAAATTGCGAATTGAAAATACGCCCAATGGAAACACGTCAATTTCGCAAAAACTCCCATTTATCGCAAAAGCGTTTTTTTTTACAGAATACGATACAGAGTTCTTTATTAAATTCATTTAAAGTAAAATAATTACAGGAATAATGGTTTCTAAACCTCAAATAAATGCCACAATCAAGACCTCGAAGCAGATATGAGGGAGAAACACCCAGAAACACCTCATGTGCTGCTCACAAGTAAGGGTCGTTCCTTGTTGCCATTAATGCTTGGAAAACACACATACATCTTCCATTAATAATAATGGCCAGTGCAGTGCCTGGGCTATACATAATCCTACCAACGTCCATTGTCATGGTTTTTGGAATGATTTTACTTATCGCTAGCGGCCGCGAGAGGAAAAAAATTAGTTTTAGTCGCATAACATCAGTTAATGGAAACGCCATCATTTCGCAATCTTCTTTTTGTCGACATTTCGAAAATATCGCAAAAGTTTTGCGCAAATCTGTAATGGAAACGCGCCTAGTGAGACTCCGACAGGAACTGAAAAGAAAAACAGATAAAAAACAAACCCTAAATATATTTAAAAAAACTCAAAACATGACACTGGACAGCTCTATTGAAACGAGTTTAGATGTTCTGGAACAACCCTTTAATTTTCATGCAATGTGTACAGAAGCATGTTGATGTGTGATTTGGTGAGGTTTTGCGGATCTCCCACTGTGAGCTGCGATGAGTCTGTCGATCAGTCTGGCTGAGGGGAGTCTGATATTTTTGATATCATTCGTGTCTAAGCTCTGAACAAGAAGATGAAACATGCACAACAAAGACTCCATCAGTGACACCACCCTTTGAGTTGTTCACCAGTCACAGGAGAATCAAGCACCAAGACATGATCCTTGTCACTTTGCAGCTTTCTGTCATCTCGCTCTCTTTGTTTATCCTTAAGCCCCTTTAGGACAGTGTTGTTAGGTTTTTGAACACTCTACCAATCTCTGCCTCTCTTTCGTTTTCACACTTATTGTTCTTATATTTCGCTCTTTCTGTCTCGTATATAGCTGGAAGGCCTGTCTTTGTACTTGTGGAACAATATTTTGCCATGTTTACTTTTCCGTGGAATCACGGAAAGTAAAAATTAAAGTGGTGGAAAACTCCCAAATTCAACTCCTGAATAGCTGAGAAAAGTTCACTGATTCAGAAAGGTTCATATTAAAACCTTTGTTTAAATTGTACATTTTGAACTTTTGTTGCAGACAAGTTCTAAACTTCAGTGGAGGCACATTTGATATTACTGTGGTCTTTTTCTCAGGAAAAAACAAAACAAATCTAAGCAGCAGGAGACTATAGACTCATTTATTTTCATTGAAGTCTAGGTGAAACAGTTGAGCTATTGAAGATATTTGTGTTTCCTATACGTAGATGGCCCCATTAGTCTGAACTAAAAAATAATTACATTTCATTTAAATTAATTTTATTAATTAATTAATTTTATTTATTTATAAAGCACTATTAAAAACAACAATGTTGACCAATGTTTGCTACAATCATACATTAAACAGAATTATCATCAATAACATTATAACATGACACACAAAATCAACAACAGACAAGTTTCTATACAAAATAAGCTAATATGTGACTCTGGACCACAAAACCAGTCACATGGCTCTTTTTTTTTTATTGAGATGTATATATCATGTGAAAGCTGAATGAATAAGCTTTCCATTGATGTGTGGTTTGTTAAGATAGGACAATATTTGGCCGAGATACAACTATTAGAACATCTGGAATCTGAGGGTGCAAAAAAATCTAAACATTGAGAAAATCTCCTTTAAAGTTGTTCATTTATGTTGGCATTTGTGCTGCATTCACTCACAAAAATAAACTAGTCTTAGATGAAGCAGTAAGTTATTCCAGTGCTTTGGAGCCACCACTGCAAATAAGCGGTCACCACTCAAATTCATTGTGGTCCTATTGTAATTTCTATCTTACTTGCTGACCATAAAGTCCAGTTTATCCACTCAAAGAAGGTTCGCTAAATATGGAGGTGCTGGGTTGTTTAATGCTATATATATATAAGGATCAGAAGGAACGCAATTTCAACTGTATCAGATTCAGTTGGTCTGGGCAGGTCTGGGTAGATTAGGGCTACGTTTACACGTGGCCGGTTATTTTCATAAATGGACATTTCACCCTCTCCGTGAAGACATTCCACCCTTTTCAGAAAAGTGTTAGTTTACACAAACCCGTGTATATGCCGTCAAGAGCATGCCAAACCTGTAGGTGGCAGTGTAACGAGAAGCTCAAGCCCATGTTAGCCAATCAGAATCCCGAAAATATAGGTCGCACCAGAGCCATAGAGAGAAAGAGTTGCGACACTCCCATAGACCTCCGTTGTAAAAAATGCCGGCGCTTTTAACCTCCTACTTCCAGGATTTGAAGATCGGATTAGTTCCAAACACTGTCATTTGGGCGTTGGACACCATTCACTTACATTGCTGCGCGTCGAGTTGTTCCAGAGGTAAGTTGCTGAAATATCGACCTCTTTTGAATTGTCAACTGTCTATATTGTATCAGAGGCCCTTTGCAATGCTTATACTGGTCTTCATTTGTACATTCACAGCGTAATTATTTATATTTTATGTTGGTTGTTTCAACCAAATTTTCAAGCACTGCCTGCTAGCTAGCGCGACTTCGTCAGCTGTGACAGTAAGAGTTCGGTAATGAGTCGCTACCACCTTTATAGCAACTTTTATTTAATAATTTTTTTTGGGATATACTAACTTTTCATTATGTTTTCTTGTCTTGAGTTGAAGCGGCTTGTGAGAACAATGCTGGACCTCTAGGATTGTTATGGCCATCACCAGTCCTGTCTGTTTCATGGATCACCTGCCCCTGGTTTTTGTTTTTCTTGTTCACACAAGCACACATTTTTGTTGTCTGCCATTGTTTAATAAAAAATATTTTATTTGAAAACCTTCATTTGTCTTCAAGTGTTTTGTTAGTTAATTGCTTAAGTTACTTGCTACCCTTACTCTTAGCCTACTCTGTACACTAACCCAGAGCCATCGAGAAAAAATTTCACTCTGCACTATATACCCAAACATAAAAGCGTAAATTCGTTTTTAATCTGTTATAGTTTTGATAATGTGTATGGCTTAATCTTAAAATTATATTCTTAGTCTTAACATGATCATGTTTCACGTTGTGGTCCTGGGGGTGGCCACTTTCATCAGAAGAAGTGAGCTAGCTTCTAAGCGAATTCTGAACGGACCGCCACGGCAGACCTCTTTGCGTGATCACGAAGGTAGGCTAATGCCTGAATCGGAATTTATAAGCAAAATCACGGGAATCAATAGCCTAATACAGCGCAGTTGTGATAAAATAAATATCATGAGACGTCCATCATCAGATGAATGATATGGACAAGTTAAGTTAGAGCCGCTAAAGCCAGTGCTACTACCCATGCGAACATGAACACTAAGCTTTTCCCTCCAAAAATATAGCCTAAAACTTAGCTCTAAATGCAAAACTGACATTAACAAAATGCAATAACAGCTGAAAAAGTACTTGGGTGTGTGTTTTATTTTATATTTACCGTTCAATAATGCAATCGCTGCTGTCTGTCCCATAGAAGAACATGACAGCCAGCGTATGTTTTGGAACTATTGGGGCTTACATGAACCACGTGACAGCCATAGCGGCGACATCAAAGAGTGTCGCAACTCTTTCTCTCTATGGCTCTGGGTTGCACCTTTGACGCAGTGCAAGTTCTGTCGCATACTGTGACGTCGACTGCTAAAACTCAGTTTTTCTCAGTTTACATGCAAACGTGCAAACAGAGTTTTCCAAAAACTCAACTCTGGCCGGAGTTTTTTGAAAGAATCGTTTTCAGAAGCGAATTCTCGGTTTGCGTGTAAATGAGGGGCACAACCGAAGGGAAATGTCTCCGTTTTTCAAAATAACCATGTACGTGTAAACGGGGCCTAGATGGTAAGCAATCAGTTCTCGTGAGCAATAAAGATTTTGACAAGGGCCAAATTGTTATGGCAAGGTGACTGGGTTAGAGTACCTCTGAAATGGCAAGGCTTGTGGGTTGATCCCGGTCAGCAGTGGTGAGAATTTGCGAACAGTGGTCCGAGCAGAGACGAACCACAAACCGGCGACAGGCTCACTTATACACGAGGGCAACGAAATTTTAATGATGGTTATGGGTGGAATGTTTTACAACACAGTGCATCACACTCTGCTGCGTATGGGGATGCAAAGCCTCTGACCAATCAGAGTGCCTATGAATGACCCCTGTCCACCATCAAAAGCACTTACAAATGGGCACATGAGCGTCAGTACTGGACAATGAAGCAGTGGAAAAAGGTTGCCTGGTCTAATGAGTCCCCTTTTCTTTTACATCATGTGGACGGTCGTGTACGTGTGTGCTGTTTACCTGGGAAAGTGATGGCACCAGGATGCACTTGAATTAAGTTACGTGCCAGTCAGAATGTGTAACTCCAGTTATGTATGCTCTCTTCCCAAAGCAACCTGCTGAAACACGGCAACTAAACCCAAAGAATTCACGTTTTAATTCAATAGTGTTCTCATTATCATGTTACGTGATATGACAGTCTCAATCACAGTCATAATTAATGCTGTTCATTGCTGTTTGAGCTCTATGCGCTGAAGCTAAAGATGATCGCTGGTAAACTGATACGCTTTACTGGGTCAATTAACTTAACCAAACTCACTCTATGTGAGAGAAATAATTTACAACAAACATAATACAGCTTACAATTGCACAAAGCAAAAGGCTTTGAATGCACAAGCGAACAGTTTTTATTCATAAAGGTGTAACTTTGTTTGTTGTGGGTGCTCTTATTCCTTAACAACGAGCTAAAACACAGGTGATCTAAGAATTCACAACATTCTTTTACTGTAGTGTTTTCATTATAATCTTATGTAGACTATTGCCAGTGTTGTCACTTCAGTCTAGTTTATTCTTGGTTTTGTGACTGAGCCCTAATGCTCCTGTAGTGTTTTGACTTTGTGTCAATGAATGAGCTTTTGCTCGTTTTCATGCGCTGTCTTGTTGTGTAAGCGTGCAGTTTCGAGTTTGCTCGGGCAGTACGCTGGTCTGTCTGCATGTGTTATTGTATTCTGTGTAGCACACAGTTTGTGTTTTCATTGTCCGCATGCTTTCCTGTTGTTATGTTTTGTGTGAACATGCAGCTTATGAGTGTTCTTATTTAACTGCGTGTGCTTTGTTTGAGCAAATGGCTTGTGATTGTTTGCTGGCCATGTGCTCTTTTTTGTCATGTTTGGTGTGAGCACATGGCTTCCACATGGTTTCCTTGTGGCATGCGCTCTCCTGTTGTTACCTGTTTATTGGTGCATTTTCCCTACCTGTTCTTGGTCATTACCTGCCTTGTTTGCTCCCTATTTTTTTCTCCATGTGTTTGCCAGCTCTTTGTTGAAAGTTGCCTCTGTGTGTAGTCAAGTCAAGTCATCGCCTCAATCCCTTAACCTGAACCCTGACAAATATGACAGAATTGCACTGCACTTAAATGTATTTTCCTTTTCAAAGTGATTCCAATCATACTTCAAGCAATTCAAAACCATTATAGAGAACAGTGCGCATCTGAAGTGTCTCAGCTGAAGGAAATAATACATTATTTATCAGCTTTAATATATCTGCCTGATTTTCTTATTGGGCTGATAACGATAACATTAAAAATGAACATAGGCTATTGGCCGATACCGATATGGTGGCTGATATATCGTGCATCCCTAGTGGAAAAAAATATATATAATTTATATATAATTTATATAACATAATTTATATAACAGTTATAATGTTTTAATAATATTAAACAAATAATAAATGTAAAAACTATGCTATATTAAACATGTAAAATCTTAAATATAAATATAAAAATGTACATTTGTAATTTCTTTGGGGCCAGTGAACACTACAGCAGTTTTTTTTTTTTTTTTTTACATAAAAGTGGGTGCCATTTGTAACTTGAATGTGTGGGGCTTCCGGTGTCATCCGCTTCGTTATTTTACAAAAATGTTACTACAAGTGACTTTTATATTTCCATTTCTTCCTCATTTGATGTGATATTTCAGGATGATGAGTAGTACATCAGTCCAATGACATTTAGCCTACAGCTCAGGTGATTGGCTCAAATACTGTCAAGAACTGAGCTCCCATGAGTAAAGATGGCATTTTTCAAATCGCATATAGATTGTATTCATCAAACCGTGTAGATTTTAGATCCCATAGCAACTGCTATTGAGATTATTGTAAATGCTAACGAATAGCTTTCTAATCTATTGATCTATTAGTCAAGACCAGCAAAGCATTCATTGTGAACACACTGTATGCAACTTTTATACACGTGTTTGAGAAAAAGAGTCCCTTCCAACACAGCTGAATGAAAGCAGAGCAAAATCAACCAATAAAGATGCAAAAGACTGCAGGCTCTTCATATCCTTTGTGTTTATATTTTTCATCTTTAAAAATACCTTCTTTGCCATGTGTCCTCTCTCTTTTAATATGCATTTCAAGCAGCTTCACTGTGTATAATGTTCTCAAACTCTTTCTCCTGAAATTCTGTTGAGTTCAAAGTAACTCTTTTGAAATATTTAGCTGTCTGTCCATGATTAGCTTTATTCAAAAATGTTTTTGAGTCTTTTCTTATGCCTGTTTCTTTGTACTCAGATAGTGTCTTTACATCTGTTGCTTTTGAAGGTGCATCGAAGATTTTATCAGCCACTTTGATTAAGCGATCTGACATTTTTTTTTTTTTTTTTTACTTTACTTGAGTGACTTAGTTTTATTAGATTGTCATTTAGTTTGCAATCTGTAGTGTGTTAAAAAAAGAAACAAAGAGGAGCTGGGACTCAGGAACAGCCCAGAGGAAGGTTCAAGGCTGTTGTATCCAGCTTTTGGTTTAGCAGAGGTTCGAAAGGGAGTGTTTTAGTTGTTTCCAAAACTCAAACATTATTATTTTTTTTAATAGTTCTGCCAGTAATGCTTTGTTCATAATGTTCCTATTGGGTGTTTTCAAGTTATGTGATGTACAGGATGCCAGTTGGATATTTGTCTTTCACAAAAATCTTGGAAAGAGAATAGACCCCAAACCCCACTGGTGTCTGTCATCTCTATCTTTGTTTCTGCATATCTTGGCGCTCTCCACCCCTGTTGTTTTGACAGGCATCTTTGTTACTTTAATTTATAGCTGCAGTTCTCCTCCTTCATTTGCTTTGTCACCTGTCAATCATTTTTCAATCTCTGAAGAGTATTTTGGTTAAATTACAATGTGGCAAAACGCAATATAAGACAGCAAGGCATTTGTCTGCGGGGTCGCCGTGGATTTGTCATCCCTGTAACCTCTGCACTAACGGATCCTCACTTCCTGTGCTATTGTCAGCAGACAATGTTTCTGGGAAGGAGAGCAACATTGTAGGATGAGTTCAGTCTTTCCCTGACAGCAAGCCAAGTTTGTCTTTGTCTCAGCATCTGGCATCTGTCCACAATGGCCTTGTGATGGAGAAAGTGCCATCCTTTTCCTTGCTTCTGTTTCCATCCAATCAGCGAGTCTTTGCTGGTCTATCTGGCCTCCAGGCACATGTGCCCTCAAAGACACTCCAGTCCCTTGATGCAGCAGTCAGCATGTGTGTGTCCCTAGCACTCCATCAAACGGCTTGTTTCTGCCCCAAGAGCACTCAACAGTGCACAGACTATTAATGTGTGGCAAATACATGCACAATATGCCACGGACTGACAGAATGTGCTTGATTGAATGGATTCACTACCAAAAAAAAAAAAAAAAAGAGAAGAAACCATAAGTCATTGCATTGTTTTACAAGTCAAGTCACATTTATTTATATAGCGCTTTTTACAATACAGATTGTTTCAAAGATGCTTTACAGAGATAACAGGAAAATAATGCAAAAAGTCCAGCTGAAGAAAGTTCAGTGATGTTTAATTTTTGTTTAAAAAAAAGTTATTCATTTAGTTTATTTATTTTTATATATATAAAAATGTATCAGGAATATTATTAATAAAGCAATCTTTAGTGGCAGAAGTGATAGTTCTAACATCTTTGTAACACGGAGTTGGCTTTGCAACCTTGACTAAATGGAGTATACACACGACTAGATGATGATCTGAGATGTCATCACTCTGCTGCAGAATTTCAACGGCATTAACATTGATTCCATGTGACAATATTAGATCTAAAGTATGATTATGACAATGAGTTGGGTCCTGACACGTGTTGTCTAACTCCAATAGAGTTCAGAATGTCTCTCAATGCCAATTCCAATGCGTCTTTTTCGTTATCTATATGTATATTAAAATCACCAACAATTAGGACTTTATCAGCAGCCAGTATTAACTCTGAGAAAAAATCAGCTAATTCTTTGATAAAGTCTGTATGGTGCCCTGGTGGCCTGTATACAGTAACCATCACAAATGTCAAGCGCAATTGATCATTTACACTAGATAGTGTTACATTAAGCACCAACACTTCAAAATAATTATATTTGAAACTAGACTTCTCAGTAATTCTGAAGATATTACTATAGATTACAGCAACACCACCCCCTTTTCCTTTCCTCATTTAAAGTAATGTAATTGTCTGGTTTTAGCCAGGTTTCTGTCAGACACAACATGTAGGTTATAATCTGTATTCATGGCATTAACAATAAGTGCTTTTGAAGTAAGGGATTGAATATTCAGCAAACCGAGCTTTATCATTTGTTCATCTGTATTATATCTTATTTTTTATTTGTTGAACATCGATTACATTTTTACCCTTAAATGGGTTTGGGAGTTTTTTGTATTTCCTAATTCGGGGGAACAGACACAGTCTCTATGTGATGATATCTAGGTGAAAGAGTCTCCATGTGATGGGATTTATCTGACCTCAGTGAAGTGACGTGAGCCAGTCTATCTGCTTCCTGACCTGAGCCCCAATTCATGTTTGAGCTCTGACTATGTGCCATATTACTAGAGAGAAGAGCGGCACCGTCCCAGGAGGGATGAATATCATCTCTTTTCAACAGGTCAGGTCTGCCCCAAAAACTTTTCTAATTGTCTATGAACCCTATGTTATTCTGCCGACACCACTTAGACAGCCAACCATTGAGTGAGGACAGTCTACTAAGTATTTCATCCACTCCTGCGAACAGGAAGGGGGCCAGAGCAAATTACAATGCCTGACATCGTACTTGCGAGTTCACACACCTCTTTAACATTAATTTTAGTGATCTCCGACTGGCGGAGTCGAACATCATTAGTGCCGACGTGAATAATAATCTTAGAGAATTTACGATTAGCATTAGCCAGCACTTTTAAATTTGCTTTGATGTCAGGCGCTCTATCTCCCAGCAAACATGTGACTATGGTGGCTGGTGTCTCTATTTTCACGTTCCGTGTAATAGAATCACCAATAACTGGGGCACATTCAACAGGATTCACAGTGGATGTATCACTGAGTGGGGAGAATCAATTTGTTATGGTAATTGGAACGGAAGAGCGGTGTTTTGTCCCGCGACTACAGCGTCTTGCGGTCACCCAGTTGCCCTGCTGCACGGGCTCTCCTTCAGCCGGAACCGAACAATGTACAGAGTTCACTAAGCTAGTTGCATCCAAAGCAGTATCTAAAACCCTTGCATTCTTACTATCCTCGATTAAAGTTTGGATGCGTGTCTCTAGTTCTGAAATCTTCTCCGTCAGCCTGACTATCTCCCTGCATTTATCACATGTGTAGTCCTCACCGCTGACAGAGAAGGCCTATACATGTGACACGAAGTGCAAGTGACAATAACAGGAGAAGACATTACTCACCGTGTTTGTTGACTGATCCTACTCACCACAGTTGTTTGATGGACTCATAAAAAAGCGCTCAAGAGACGGCAAGCACGGATGGCAGGTTAACAGGCTAGCGAGATACTAGTGTGTTGTGCTAGTGATAACGATTTAGATAAAAGCTAGCGATGTCAGATTAATGTGATAGGCAATGTTAGACAATATCTAATATATGTTGATGAGTAAGTTATATTTAGCAATATAAACAACAAGGAATGATAGTAAATAGAGATTCAAAGCAGAAAGCTATACAGAGCATACAGACGCAAATCAGCAGCAAGGCAGACAGGAGCAATCATTACATATGATTGAGCAATCAATTATAATATAATCATTACACTGTATGATTATATTATAAAGTTTTGACTTTTTATTTTATTAAATTTTTTTTTACTTTCGTCAAAATATTATGAAATCAAGGTTTTATTTTTTTTGGTGAAATACTGAATTGTGTATGAAATGGATATATATATATATATATATATATATATATATATATATATATATATATATAATATATTATTTTTTATTTTTTTATTTTTTTTTGTGTGTTTTGCTATGTGTGTAAAAATGTTAAATAGCTTTCATTTTTGGATTTAAAATGGAGCATGACTGAATAGCCTAACTTTTTTTCAGCCTCTGGGTGAGTTTTCTTTTCCTCACCGTGTTGCAAATTAAATAATTGATTTGATTTTATCATTTTGCAACTCTTATAAACCTTCATATAGCAGGTTCAGATGTTGCGTTACAGTTAGACTTTCGCATTGTCTGACATTTTGATGGACAGGGTCGTACAAATTTAAAGTTAAATATTCCACCACCTCAGAACAAAACTGAAAAATAACCTTACTGTCTTTACACACCAGCATGGAGCAATGTTGACTGTATCACTGTGTAGATATCCGAATGTGCAGTCTGTCCACTTTATTTACCAAAGACTGAATGTTTGCAAACAGTATGATTGGGAGCATTAGTCTTCCTCTGTTAACCAATTGACGGAGCCCCAACTCGGCTCCTCCCCACCTGCCGCGTTTCTACTTTGGGCTTTGGTTGTCAGGAAAGCCCCTGCTCAGGCCTGGCCTGGCATCGCACCGACATCACAAAGTAGTTATTCAGCGTACTCTGGTCAATTTTTCAATTTTGACTGTGTTCTCTAGCTGTATCAGAGTCACATGTTTTGTTCAACATGATGAACAAAAACAAACGATAACAGTAAATACTACAAAAAACTTGAATCTGAGAGCTCCACGATGTCCCACAAAGGGAAGCGCCATCTTTCTGTTTGATCAAGAATTTAGCTTTTTTATTAGGCTACTGGATACTTTAAGGAAATGGATTGGACCTAATACCTTTTCCCCTCTGAAATTTAGAATTGTAAAGACTCAGATTAAGAACATCAAAACAGATATCTCTATTCAGTAACAATTAGCTAATGCATGGCAGTTAGCCCTTTATTCAAGCCTAATGAGAACACCAGCTAAATTATCACGGCAGTGAGATTAATTACACCAACAAAATAATTCACGCAAGTCTCACTGTTTACATGTGAGTATTTGCATCTGACTGTGTGATATCTCAATCATCTCTGATTGATCTTAAGCATGTTGTTGAATGTGATTCTGAATGTTGCTAATGCTCAAAGTGTCCCAAAGTGGGTTGAGAGACAAAAATGTAATGGACTCGCACACATTTACAACTAAATTAAGTACTCGCACTGTCTCCCATGAAATTGCAATGATTAAATTAATGAAGTTGCCACATGGACCTTTCAATCATGTTGTCCCCAGCTCTGAGACCTGCCTGTTGAGAGGCTTCTCTCACATAACACTGAGTTCTATAGTGGCCTGTCAGTTATTAACCCTTAAATGCATGAATGTTTCGCCAAGTATTATCACAATTCGTGTCTTTAGCGACCCGGATCTAGCACGGATACCTGTCGAGATGATATAAAACTCTCCTGATATTAGAGTAACAATTACAGAAGAATAAAAGGGAGCATATTTTGTTACCTTTTGGAGCTTGGAAGGGTTAAGTTTGAGCAGATGTTTTATACCATCATCACTGTCCTCATCAGAGCTCATTTCCCAGTACATTCAGCATCTGGCTTAAATTCGCGATCTCAGTCATATTCTCAAAACTGTCATTTTCAACATCTTCAAAAACATTTTTATCGCTGACAGCTTCTTCACCAGATCCACCAAGTGACAGTGACACTAATATTTGATTGCTTTGCAGTAAATCACTGAGCCATTTCAAGTTTTGCTGATAATACTTCCTATTCTTTTGTTTTCTGCCTGCGATAACTGAGTGAAACGTCACTTCATCATTGTGTATTGGACATTGCCGCCTTGTGGAATAAAGGTGAATTCCACTTATTCAGTCATCAAAGATTCAAATATTGTTGTGCAGAAAAAATATACTTGCACTGTTACACACCTCAGTTCGTTAACGATTCTATACACTTATTTTACAAAAAAATTGTATGGAAAAACATGCATTTTTTATGATTTGTTGCTTATAATGAATTAAGGAATTCTAAGAAGGTGTCTAACATAAAAAAATGAATGAGGAGGGTAGTGAATGACTTCCCGGATGTTTTGTCACTAAAGACCCGAAGTATGTGTTTAAGGGTTAACAGTAACAAATCTGTTTAATGTTAAAACGATTTCTAACCATACCGTCAACAGCTCAACATGTCTGAACTGAAGTGTCTGACTGTCTTTCCATGTTTGCTGTTTTGATGTTCATTTTGTGTAGTTATGTTGTGTTATTCAGATCCTCTTTGAAAAGTGCTTTAAAGGGGACCTATTATACCCCTTTTTACAAGATGTAATATAAGTCTCGGGTGTCCTCAGAATGCGCAGAATGCGAAAGTTTTAGCTCAAAATACCCCACAGATCATTTATTATACCATATTGTAAATGCCATTTTTGAGCGGAAGCAAACACATGCTGTTTTTGTGCATGTATCTTTAAATGCAAACTAGCTGCTGCTCCTCGCCCTCATATCCAAAATAGTGCTGTGCCTTTACAGCTTGTGCCTCAGATACTCTGCCAAAAACCAACAAAACTCATCTCTATTGCGGAAACGGTCACATTATCTTGTGGTTCTCCATCATGAAATTTTGAATAACCTGCACTTTCTACAACCTTTTGTTGTCCACCGGGTATAAGTTGGTTGTTATAGTTCTCTCCCACTTTTAAATAAATGTGTGAGCTTTCCATAGTATTTGCTTTCAAACATGTATTGTGCCATATTCGTTATGCCTGATATTTCATACGACTTGTTTTATCGTAGTTGGATGACTTGGCACTCGTCAGATGAGAGTGGAGAAGACCAGGAGACAGAGGAGAATGTGTCCGAGTCCTCCACCTCCCACCACACATCTAGACCATCAACTCCACAAACCTCACTTGAAACTTCATTATCCCACCAGCATTGTCAGGTCACAATCAATAATCCTGAAAGAGCACATTACAAGCCCAAGCAAAAGTCAAGAGACAAATCATCAGATGAACTTGAAATGGAGAAAGTAACCATTAGACAAAATGTGTCTGAAACTCTTGTAGATGCCAGTAAGAATGTTGAACAAACATTTGGCAAACAGGTTGTAACTAAGATTAAGCTAATCAAATACCCATTGACCAAAATGAGACAGTGTCACAACATTCTTATGATGTTATATGATGCACATGAAAATGAGGTCAGATTAGCATTAGCCTACTAAGAAAACATAGTGCATTTTTAAAACACAAATAGTATTCAATTTGACCATTTCACATTCTGCTATGTTTTAATTACACATAATTAAGTATTTAAGATGTTAGTTTACAGTAACATTCAGTTCTAAATGTTCTGTTGGTTGTATTTTGTGCTAACATTTGTGCATTGTTAAAAAAAAAATGCAACAGGAAGTCCTTTATGTCTTGCTAAATGGTCTATATGAACAGATTTATCAGTTGGTGTCCATGTTTAAATCATATTTTCCTGCCAGGAAACAGATCTAGCAGGTGAAAGAAAATATGCCTTCAAATTGTCTCGATTTTTGGCTGCGGTCGTGGCATTCCGTGCACTGCTTACTGACACGCAGCAGTGGGGAGTTCTCCATTCTGTCTCCAAGCTCCAGGAACTATGTTGTGATTTTCATCTTCTACATATGCAAAGGCTGAAGGTACACATCTGATGCCTTCTCCCTGAGAAAGTTATGCGCACAGAGTGCAGCTAGTGTTACTGATGTCACTTTGTCAGGCTCTAGGGCAATGTTGGAGTGAAAAACACAGAGTCTACTGGCCAAAATTCCAAATGCGTTTTCAATTGTACACCTTGCCCTTGACAGCCTGTAGTTAAACAAGTTACCCATATATAAATATATAAGTTACCCATGGTCCAGATTTCGGAAGGAGTATGGCTTCATCAGGCCGATTCGAAGAGGGAATGCTTCATCACCAACAAGTGCGTAAGGCAAAGTTGTGTTACTGCCTGGTAGTGGCTCTGGAGGAGGACATTCAGTAGATCTCTGTCCATGGCAGCTCAGAGGTCTGATTGGCCAAATATTCCTCCATCAGAAACTCTTCTTGTACACCAACATTGGCATACATAAATTCGTAGTCGGCATCGACTACTGCCAAGAGTACAACATAAAATCTTGACTTGTAGTTGTGGTAAGTTCTTATGTAGATGTGCTTTCCATCTATGGCAATTAGGAATTTGCCACTTGTTTTGAAATCCCATTGCCACCTCTCTCCACTCTGCCTCTGTTGTAGGAGTCTGAAGTCCGCTTATAATGTTAGTAAAGACTCCCAATGGTTATAATTTAGAAACATGTCCATTATCTACTGAGTCTCTGGTAAAAAAAAACACTTGGTTTTGGGACATCTCCTGGAAAAGCTTCTCTGTGTCCACCCACTGTTGTGTTATTTACATCAAATGACTTGCCTTTAAATGATCATCCTTTAAGACGTCATACAAGGTTTTAGTCTCCATTACTCCATTTCACTGATAGCAATATACGGCCGATACTGGCAGCTCAGAGATCTAAATGTCTCTCCTATGGAAGGAGAGCATGCATAATATACTGTATGAATTTATTAAATTTTTTTTACCGGTAGCAAGTAACCGTAGTGTTAGTGACAGCTGCATTCTTGCACTGATAGCTCTTCTCAATTTTGTGTCCCTTCTTTGAATGAATGGTGTAACTTTGCCAAGCAAGTAGCTGAAATCCTCCACATCCATTCTGAGCATGTCATGGAAACCTTTCCTGTCACTGTCCTACAGTGAAGAAAGAAAAAAAAGTTTTTTTATCCAAACTAAAGTTTTTAACGTACACATAAGGGACATAATACAAACCTTCAAAACAATAATAAAAAAATAAAATAAAATATGCCAAGGAAATGCAATTGTAATTTTTATGTGTATTCAACTTATAAATGTGATTAAGCCTATGATGGAAATATGAATCAAAGGCATTAAACCATTGGACTGAGATTTTTTTAAGGCTCTGTAAGTACCCCATGTAACTACATAACAAACAAAGTCTGTTTTGGAAATACATTGTGGTCGCAAGCTAGCTACATTTATTTTACTTTTACTAATGGCTAAAAATAAAGAACCTCAAGTTGTCACGGTTCATAAATCCATTGTCTTCTTCTTGTCTCGTGTTCTGTTGTCATGTGTGTGTTGTGCATTGATTGTGTGGGCGGGTCGTCTGATCAGCGATCATCAACAATTAAGCTCATCACTCCCGTCACGAGCTGCAGCTCATCTCATCACCCCATAAATACTCACCACTTTCTCATTTCCCCTGTCAGATCGTTGTATGTGGTTTCCCGGTTGTGTTCCCAGTCTTCGTGTCGAGTTTGTGCCTGCCCTGTTCCTGTTCCTGTTTGTGTTCCCTTGGATTTGGATTACTCGTCACCTGGGATTCTCACCGCACCACTTCACCGTCTGCACTGGAACATCTGACCATCGGGGTCCCTGCGTTACCATCCTGTGTCTCAGCTGTTATTTGTTCCTTGTTCTGTCACTTCAATAAATGAGTATACTTGCAATTGCTTCCTCATCTTTTACCGTTACAGAACGATCTGACCAAAAGCATGGAAGCAGCGAGTGGTTCCTCCAGTCCCATGGAGGATTTTCTGAATCAATGCATGAAGAGAATGGACACGCAGGAGAAGAATCTCCATGAGACAGCTCGCGCTGTTCAGGCTCTGGTAACGCAGGTGTCCGGGCTCACCCAGCAGCTACAACAACCACAGGTTCCCACTGCGCCACCCGCACCGCCGATTCCCCCACCACCATCAGCGGACCCATCCCAGTCAGAGCCCCGCCTGCCGATTCCGGAGGCTTACGCAGGTGAACCCAATTACTGCCGGTCTTTTCTGACCAGATGCTCTATGCATTTTTCTCTGCAGCCCCGTACTTTCCACGACGAGCGAACCAAGGTCGCGTTTGTTCTGGCGCTTCTGACTGGGAAAGCGGCGCTTTGGGGAACGGCGGTGTGGGAGAATCAGGAAGAATGCTGCTCCTCGTTCCAGAGGCTCTCCGAAGAAATGAAACAGGTGTTCGACCGTTCCGTGTCCGGACGTGAGGCTGCCAGAGTATTAGCCGACCTTCAACAAGGAGAAAGATCCGTATCTGACTTTTCGATCGAGTTTCGCACTCTGGCAGCCGAGAGCCAATGGAACGAGGAGGCGCAGTGGGACATGTTCCTGCATGGGCTGGCTGACCGCGTCCAACGAGAAATCTACGCCATGGACCTTCCGGCCAGATTGAGTGATCTCATTGCCCTGGCGATAAGAGTGGATGGTCGTCTTTCTCGAGCTGGTCGACGTCTGCAGTCCCAGCGGGTCCCGGGAGGGATCGAGGGACAACGATCCAGAGAGAGGGACGCGGTCAGTCCCGTCGAAGATCACGAGCCCATGCAGGTGGGTCGAGCCCGGCTTTCCCGGGAGGAGAAGGAAAGGCGGAGATCCCTGGGCCTTTGCATGTACTGTGGAAGAGCGGGACACTTTGCTTACAGCTGTCCGTTAAAAGGCCCAGCCCGGCAGTAAATATGAGGCTACTGTCGGGTGGGATCTCTGCCGAGAAGACCTCATCCACATCTACTCTCCTTCCGGTAAGGCTCCGATGGTCCTCTCACCTTCACGACTGTCGAGCACTTCTGGACTCTGGGGCTGAAGGTAATTTCATGGACTACACTTTTGCACTCAAGTTTCAAGTTCCCCTCAGATCCCTCACACATCAGATTGCAGTACACGCACTCAACGGTCAAGAACTCCCCACCATTTCACTTGCCACCGAAGACATCACCCTCATCACATCAGGCAACCACACCGAAACCATCTCATTCTACATCATGGACACTCCTCTTGCACCCATCGTCCTTGGTCATCCCTGGCTCACCCGTCATAACCCCAGAGTGGACTGGTCATCACAATCTGTGTCTTCGTGGAGTAGCTTTTGTCATAAGTCTTGTCTAGTGTCTGCCTGTCCGTCTGTTTCTGTCCCTGTGTTTCAGGAGGAGACAGTGGAGTTATCTAACGTGCCCGCGGAGTACCTGGACCTGAAGGAGGTGTTCAGTAAGTCTCGGGCTGCTTCTCTTCCTCCGCATCGTCCCTATGACTGTGCTATAGAGTTATTACCAGGTACGTCTCCGCCTAAGGGCAAGTTATATTCACTCTCTGTTCCGGAGAGAGAGGCCATGGAGAAATACATTTCTGATTCTCTAGCAACGGGGTTCATCCGTCCTTCCTCTTCTCCAGCGGGGGCGGGATTCTTTTTTGTGGGGAAGAAGGATGGGTCGCTGCGACCTTGTATTGACTACCGGGGGTTGAACAACATCACGGTAAAGAATACTTATCCTTTACCGTTGATGTCTTCAGCTTTCGAGAGGTTGCAGGGAGCATCTATCTTTACGAAATTGGATTTACGAAACGCTTATCATTTGGTCCGCATCAGGGAGGGGGATGAGTGGAAGACCGCTTTTAACACCCCCAGGGGGCACTTTGAATACTTGGTTATGCCTTTCGGCCTTTCCAACTCCCCAGCGGTCTTCCAGGCACTTGTCAATGACGTGTTACGAGACATGGTCGATCAGTTCATTTATGTCTACCTGGATGACATATTGATTTTTTCTTCGTCTCTCCAGGAACATGTGCAACACGTCCGACAAGTGCTTCAGAGGTTGCTAGAGAATGGGCTTTTTGTCAAGGCGGAGAAATGCGTTTTTCATGCACAGTCTGTTCCTTTCTTAGGTTACATCATCTCGGTTGAGGGAATGCGCATGGATCCTGAGAAGGTTAAGGCTGTGGTGGATTGGCCAAACCCAGATTCCCGTAAGGCCCTACTGAGGTTTCTGGGGTTCGCCAATTTTTACCGGCGTTTCATTCGCAACTTCAGCCAACTAGCCGCACCTCTGACCGCCTTGACCTCCCCCAGTACTACGTTCAGGTGGTCAGACGCAGCCTCGGCTGCGTTTGCCAAACTGAAGGGTTGCTTTGTTTCAGCCCCCATTCTGATAACCCCTGATCCATCACGTCAGTTCGTGGTGGAGGTCGATGCGTCAGAGGTGGGGGTAGGTGCAGTGTTATCCCAGCGTTCTCCTTCAGACGACAAGATGCATCCTTGCGCGTTTTTGTCACATCGTTTATCCCCTGCCGAACGTAATTATGACATTGGCAACAGGGAGTTGTTGGCAGTCAAGTTAGCATTGGAGGAGTGGCGCCACTGGTTAGAAGGGTCGGGGGTACCTTTTATCGTCTGGACCGATCACAAGAATTTGGAATACATTCGGACTGCTAAAAGATTGAACTCCAGGCAGGCTCGGTGGGCTCTTTTTTTCGGTCGTTTTGACTTTACTCTCTCGTACCGCCCGGGTTCTAAGAACATCAAACCCGATTCTTTATCGCGCATTTTTGACCGTTCCGAACGCCCGTCTACTCCCGAGTGCATTTTACCAGAGAATCTATTCATCTCTTCACTCACATGGGAGGTCGAATCGAAGGTCAAGAGGGCCTTAGAAGGGGTAACGCCTCCGACTCGTTGTCCACCGAACCGTTTATTTGTGCCTGAGGGTCTACGGTCCAGCGTTATTCAGTGGGGTCATTGCTCCAATGTGGCTTGCCATCCAGGAGTTAATCGTACTCAATTTTTAGTCAAGCAACGATTCTGGTGGCCTGGTATGGCTCGTGACGTTCACAGTTTTGTTTTGGCTTGTTCAGTCTGCGCCATGGGTAAGACTTCCAATCGGCCCCCGGATGGGTTACTTCAACCGCTGCCGGTGCCTTCGAGACCCTGGTCCCATATCGCTCTAGATTTTATCACCGCCCTCCCACCCTCCCAGGGTCACACGGTAGTTTTAACCGTGGTGGACCGGTTCTCGAAGGCGGCCCATTTCATTCCCTTGCCCAAATTACCCTCAGCCAAGGAGACAGCGTTGATTGTCGTTAACCACGTCTTTCGGCTTCATGGCCTGCCGACAGACGTGGTTTCTGACAGAGGACCCCAATTTGTGTCCAAATTTTGGAGAGAGTTTTGTAGACTTCTGGGGGCGACTGTCAGCCTGTCCTCCGGGTTCCATCCCCAGAGCAATGGTCAGACCGAACGAGCCAACCAAGATTTGGAAAGAACGTTGCGATGTTTAGTGTCCAAGAATCCTTCCTCTTGGAGTCAGCAACTGTCTATGGTGGAGTACGCCCACAACACGTTGCCAGTGTCATCCACGGGCCTATCACCGTTTGAGTGTAGTGAAGGGTACCAGCCACCGATTTTTCCTAGTCTGGAATCCGAAGTCGCGGTCCCCTCCGCCCACGCCTTTGTCCAGAGGTGTCACCACACTTGGACTAGAGCCCGTGAGACTCTACTCCAAGTGGGGGCACGCACCAAGGCCAAAGCCGATCGCCACCGGCGTAGGCCTCCCGTATATGTCGTCGGTTCCAAAGTGTGGCTTTCTACTAAGGACATTCCGCTCCGCTCCGTTTCCAATAAACTTGCACCCAAATTCATTGGCCCGTTCTCTGTCACTAAAATCATTAGTCCGGTGACAGTCCGCCTCAATCTTCCTCCAGTGTACAGGAGGATTCATCCCGTCTTTCATGTGTCTAAAATTAAGCCCGTTTTTTTTGCACGCATTAATCCGCCAGCCCCGGTTCCCCCCCCCGCCGCGACTCGTAGATGGGGAGACTACTTATTCGGTTAATCGTGTTCTGGACTCGAGGCGAAGGGGACGCGGATTTCAGTACTTGGTGGACTGGGAAGGTTACGGTCCGGAGGAGAGAAGTTGGGTACCTGCTAGAGACATTCTGGATCACTCCCTTATCGATGATTACAATCGACAGGTAAGGGAGCCTGGGAACGCCAGGAGGCGTTCCTAGGGAGGGGGGTACTGTCACGGTTCATAAATCCATTGTCTTCTTCTTGTCTCGTGTTCTGTTGTCATGTGTGTGTTGTGCATTGATTGTGTGGGCGGGTCGTCTGATCAGCGATCATCAACAATTAAGCTCATCACTCCCGTCACCAGCTGCAGCTCATCTCATCACCCCATAAATACTCACCACTTTCTCATTTCCCCTGTCAGATCGTTGTATGTGGTTTCCCGGTTGTGTTCCCAGTCTTCGTGTCGAGTTTGTGCCTGCCCTGTTCCTGTTCCTGTTTGTGTTCCCTTGGATTTGGATTACTCGTCACCTGGGATTCTCACCGCACCACTTCACCGTCTGCACTGGAACATCTGACCATCGGGGTCCCTGCGTTACCATCCTGTGTCTCAGCTGTTATTTGTTCCTTGTTCTGTCACTTCAATAAATGAGTATACTTGCAATTGCTTCCTCATCTTTTACCGTTACACAAGTTCTCTTTAGAGGATTGACAGCCCATTCTGTCCTCCTCGAGCAAGTCAGGAACGTGTCCATGTTTGGGTTTTCTTTCTTTTTTTGCGCTTTTCTGAAGACAAAACATGCAGCTTCGTTTCCGGAAGTCATTCGCTAGTTCTGCCCTCTTGATGACATCACATGCACGCGTTGTTAAAGACGGAAAGCGATGATTGGTCAGGAAGAAAAGTGTAGTCTGACGTTTATTGTCCATGACACTACAAGATTTTAGGAGTCAAAATTGCGTATTCTGATTTAGTAGCCCCTTTCACACAGCAATCCGGGTAAATTACCGGTAAATACACACATATGCTGTTCACACAAGAAACGGCATTCTGGCTTTTTACCGGTAAGAGACCATTTACACATCAGCACCAAAATACCGGTAAATTCTGTGATGTCAGTCATCGGAAATTATCTTTAAACGCTGCACCGTTGTCTTCATAGTCTAATTGAAAGGCATATGGGATGATCAAACAGAACATGTTTTTGCTCTTAACCCTTAAAGAGTTTCTGTATCTTGGGGGATACAGTTATTTAACAGGCTGTAGGGGGAGGGGCTATGGGGGGAGGGGCATTATGTGGTTGCAGTTGATGAGAAACACTGATGGGGTGATGGGTCATGTAATCAGGTCATGTGACTTTATGCCAACATTCCAAACATTTGTATCAAAATCCAAAATGGCAGCATACGTGGACAAAGACACTGGCCATGAGGTAAGTGTTTTTATATTTTTCACGATTATGATATTTTAGAGTGATTTTGTTTTAGAAAATAGTTTTTTAAGGATAGTTTTACATGTTCTTGTGGATATTTTTTAAATAACCTTCTCACAACTTTGATTATCAGGCATTGAATGGTCCTGGGGGATACATTGCCCATATAAGGGTATTTAACAGGGCTGATCACTCACAGATATTCTAATGTTTTGAGGCCTGTTCTCTACAGATATTGAATAGGATAAAGGTTTTTAGGATATATGTTACTTTTTTATTTTACTCTCAAATGTGTATTATTGATGAATTCAACATGTGCACATGTTTTCAGGGAATTTCTGTCAGCAGTTTCTACAGTACAAGAAAGAGAGAGAGGTGAAGTCTGTAGTTTTGTCACCTGATGGTTCATCAGATTCAGAGGAGGGATCCAGTGAGGAAGTCGAGGAAGATGAGCTGTATAGGCCTACAGAGGGACAGTGTATCCTACATAGGCAATGCATCTTGGGAGAAAAAGTTCAGTTTTTTCCAATTTTTCTAATGTTGTATGGATAACATGAAAAAATGTAGCTAATTAATTGTTCATTAAATGTTTTTAAAGTTGTCATATGAACTATAATAAAAAATAATACATTGCAAAATGTTACCCCAAATGGGCAATGTATCTCGGGAGATACAGAGTGTAACTTAGAAAATAAAGGTCATATTTTGGAAAACATGCATGAACTGTGTCATTTTAGTCTAGATACATACAAAAATAGCAATGAATCATTTTTCCATCAAATTTATTTATGCTTGCCCCTTTAAGGGTTAAAAACAAAAGACGTGCATAATAGTATAATAGCATCCAACTGCAGTGCTGCAATGCTGATGAATGGAAAAGAAGGCTGGGTCTCAAATGCGACACGTTGAAAAAGCTGCAAGATGCGGCGCAACTGTCAAAGATGATCATCTAGCGCATATTTACATAGAAAAACTATTAAAAAAATCGTACTGTCAACAGCACAGAGTAATCACGTCATCTCCATAAGAACTTTATGTTTGGGACAAAGCAGACTTCTTACATCATACCGGTAATCTTCATTCCGCGTTCACACAGCACGTCATACCGGTAATTTACTTTTACTACTTTAAACTTTTGTTCTGATGATACTCGATTTTTGTTTATCTTTGATAATAATGAAATTCTGCCATGCAGACCAAGGCTGCCTTTTCCATTTCAATGATACATATATTTGCCATTCAGAATGTCTTTCTGAAAAAGTTTCTCCGTATTGAACATCACGAAAGTTCAGACTGTTCTGAACAGGTTTTAAACTAGAACAGAACAAAATACACCACTGGTAGCAGTTTTAATATTGTCGTCACACTTTGTACTCCAGTGAATATTTCTTAGAGTGGGTATATTTTTGTAAGTCAATATCTGAACACGTACCTTAAAGTCTTGGCTACAAAAGGGCTGTTGAACATTTTCACTATTATTGATTATCTCCCCTTCCTCATGAACATTCTAGAGAGTATTTTGATTGGCATTTGGTCAGCAGTGAGCCAGGTACGCTGCTCATGAGAGCCCATGTGACAGATGTTTGTGCTGAAGCTTTCTCTAAAAGAGCAACAAATAAATAGTGGGTTTTTTTTGGTTTTTTTTAGAGCAATAAAGCAAATCAGAGAAGCAAAGTACTACAAACAACGCAAGTCTAAGGCAGTAGCAATTATAATATTTTAATGAATACCTGCGGGAGTTTTAAAACGGAACGTTTATCTTTGAAGACATATTCATGCAGTGTTAAACTCTTACCAGTTCATGTCTAGAGAAATATTAATGCCTTATGTGAAGAATCATTAGCTTTCTGGTTTATTGTTATGAATGGATGTTTTGCAGTAACAGCTATAGAATTAAAATGTGCATCATACCATGCAGTTGACTGACAACTTATGTTTTGCATTGAGCTGTCATTGTTAAAGTTTCTGAGAATTATATTTTGAAGAGACTTTGGCCTAGGCGAGTACTGCCAAAGATGAAAAGTACTATTCATTTGCATAATCATCTTAAATTGATTGCCCAATTCTGTAGTAAATAGAAGTGTGGCTGGTAAAGACTTCTTTAACTAGCTATAGTACTACTAGTTAATTTGTTATGAATGGAGATTAACATTGTTAAATAAAGGAGAACTCTGGTCAATTTTAACATTGAGCAAATTTTTTTGTAAATTTGGAGTAAATTTGTAAATCTCGATTGTCGAGTTCACGCGCGTGATCATAGGTAACTAAACCTATGCGCGTGAACTCGACAATCGACTACTGTGGACTTCGACCGAAAACAGGAAGAAAATACAGGTATGTGCGCTGGCTGAATTAACATCATTTTTATTCATATCTTTCACATCTACTGCAGTCAGATTCACCCGTGTTAACTCTAAAGGAATCACTTACATGGCTGGGCACTTGTAATGACACATCAAGGATGTTAAGAGGCTAAAAGCAGGTTTAAAACTTGCCCCATTGAAGTCAACAGGGTGCAAATTTTAAAAACAGGATAACACGGTGTAGGCAACACCGATTTTTGTCGTTGTTCTCTGTACTGACAGCACTCCAAATTTACAAAAAAATTTGCTCAATGTTAAAATTGACCGGAGTTCTCCTTTAAATAAACTACTGGACATGCACCAAACAATACAGAGCTAAAACACGTCTTGAATACACATTAGCATGGTGTGGCAGGGGGGAGTAGGCAATGCCTTTCCTACTTTATTTAATGACTGCTTACACTTAACCCCAGACTAAGTAACAAACCTGCAGATGCTTCCCCAGGTTCGACATTGAAACCTCCGACGTAGCATTTTCATAGTGCAAACATATTTTGCACTGGACTGTTATATTTGCGGCCTTTTCTTATTTCTGAATGAAATGACACTCACCATGGTGGCAACTCTCAGACAGGTTGTAGCCTAAACTTTCAGCGGAATCGTGGATTGATGTAATTGGCAGACGTGGTGCGCTGCAAATTTAAACGAGAACCAATCAAAAGCATCAGAATAGCATTGCTTCAGTGAATGGCCTTTAAAGGTGGTATCGTCCACATCAAAAACAGGCAAAGCAAATGAATATTATTCAACATATCCTAGCTTTTTACAGAAGATATATTTAGATGTAATCGTTAACATTTTCATAAGTACATGTAATAAACAAAATGGATAACAGATTACATTTACATTTTTGTGTAATTAAATTACGTAATGCAGTTACATGTAACTTGTTACTATTACAGGACCTATTTTGCTTGTTTGCATTTTTAACTGCAACATGTTGCTGTTTGCACATGAAAAATGTCTGCAAAGTTATAAAGCACACACTCACTCCAAAGGGAGTTATTCTCTATATCAGTAAGCACTGTTTCTAAACTCCCTGAAACACCTAAATTGTAATCTTGAGTTTTCTTCTAGGAATGTACACGTCACAATATTACTAATTTGTTCCTGCCCAAGGCATAAACCAAATAAAGGGGATGAGGCTGAGTTGCGTAGTGTGTTGTCGCCATGCCAAGAGACCGGTCCAATCACAAAACACCAATCCAGCCGACCAATCAGAGCTCATTGTGCTTTTCAGGGGCTTCATAGAGACTGTAACTAAACGGGTGCGTTTCTGGTACAACGATGTAACTCTCTGGTTAACTACCATACAAATACATGGTGGAGAAACTAACCAACTTAGTCACGAATGTTTCCCGAAACCGCATTTTACGCACATGACTTCACAAACGATGTTGATTGTTGCCACGCCAAATTCATACTTTGAAATATGTGAATAACAATGTTTTTTGAACATTAAAGCATGAAAACCTATTCTAGTAGAGCCCAAAATCAAAATCAAGAAAAGAAAAATCAATGAAAAAAAAATTTAAATGTCAAAGATGATAATAACAGTGAAAGAAATAAGAGAGGTGCACGTGAACTGAGACAGGCGCTGTTTTTATTCTTCTCAAGCAGAAAAGTTAACAAATTTCACTGAGGCTCATTGAACAAGTTGATAAGTACGTTTCACTTCACCACCTCACTGGCAAAGGTGAAGCCTTCGACACCTACACATTCTCTCTCTCTCTCTCTCTCTCTCTCTCTCTCTCTCTCTCTCTCTCTCTCACACACACACACACACCAATTCTAGCCCTATGCATGAGCGCCTCTTGACATGAGCACCATGTGCCACAGAGGCACAATGACAGCGGCTTTAAGTGCAGAGCTAATTAAAGCACTGAAAATAGAGGAGGTGATGAATGTGCTGTCAAAACCTGTGTGTGTGCGTGTGTACGTGCTCCAGTGAGAGAAAGAGAGCATATGAAAAGTAGAGGTAGTGTGAGCTGAAGGAGAGAATGAGGCAGCAGAAATGTGAGAATCTCAAGTGTGTTCAAGGAATTGTGTGTGTGTGTGTGTGTGAGAGAGAGTGAGTGCATCTGTTGGGGCGTGTGGCAGCGGTGATCAATAGCGGACATCAGGAGCATGACACAGCATTTTTCAGTAATGAGGCAGACAGTGTTATCAGTTTAATTAACTAGACTCCTGCTGCAACTATTCCTGTCCATCAGCACTAAAGCCCACAGCAGGAACATCCTGATGATGACACAAATTTCATCCTGTTTATGTTTAAACCTATTAAATAAAACCAAGCTAATAAGATTTGTATGATGCTTCATTGTGATGATTCAGGAGACTTCAAAGACGGATTCTAATTTCACTGCAAGCATCTTTGTTTTTGTCTTGTTTTCCAGTAAAAATTATCCAAACTTCATTAAAACAAGGCGGATTCAGCTAGAGAAGCAACATTGTGTGAGATATTAGGTCTTATTTTCAGTGCTGGAATATCACACATTTTTATTTTAAAAGATAATTCTGATGGTTATTATGATATGGATACATACGACTGATTTATATCTACACTACTGTTTAAAAGGGGTTTGTGCATTTCTTGAAATTAACTAAATTAATAATTTATTTAGTAAGGATCCATTAAATATGGATCCAATCAAATTTGATCTACAGCGGGCCTTTATCACTTCAGCCTTAAAATTATTATATGCATGAAATGTGGTAAATTTGTTTCAATATTGCCATTATTGTACCAAGTGGGCTTCAGATTAATATTTTTAATGCAAATCTGAACTCTACAAAAAAGTACCATGTAACTAAATGTAGTAGTCAAGTCAAGTCAAGTTTATTTGTATAGCGCTTTTCACAATACAGATTGTATCAAAGCAGCTTCACAGTAAACAAAATTAGTTTCAAGAGGAATTTATTGATTGATAAAATTAAATTAAATATCCCCAACTGAGCAAGCCAAAGGCAACAGTGGCAAGGAACTGAAAAACTCCATCAAGTGACCTAATGGTGTCCTAAAACTCCATCAGGTGACCTAATGGAGAAAAAAAACCTTGGGAGAACCCAGGCTCAGTCGGGGGCCAGTTCTCCTCTGGCATTTATGAGCTAGAGGACGGATTGTAGTTTGATCTGTAGGATTATATGATTGCCTGGCTGAAGAGATGCGACTTTAATCTAGTTTTAAACTGGGAGAGCGAGTCTGAGCAACGAACAGTATCAGGAAGACTATTCCAGAGTTTTGGAGCCAAATGTGAAAATGCTCTCCCTCCTTTGGTGGTTCTGGATATCCTAGGTATGACCAAAAGCCTTGAATTTAGTGATCTTAAAGAGCGCGATGGATTATAGGGCGATAGAAGATCCGTTAAATAGACTGGAGCTAAGCCGTTTAGGGCTTTATAAGTCAGTAGCAATACCTTGTAATTAATACGGAACTTTATAGGTAACCAATGCAGTGATGAGAAAATCGGTGTTATATGATCATATTTTCTTGATCTCGTAAGAACTCTAGCGGCGGCATTTTGGACTAACTGTAGCTTGTTTATTGAGGATGCAGGGCAACCAGCTAATAAAGCATTACAGTAATCTAGTCTCAAGGTCATGAATGCATGAACTAACTTTTCTGCATCAGAAACTGATAGCATATTACGTAGCTTAGCAATGTTTCTAAGGTGGAAAAAGGCTGTTTTTGTAACATATGAAATATGATTTTCAAAAGACAGGTTGCAATCGAGTATAACACCCAGGTCTTTTACTGTAGAGGATAAAGTAACAGGACATCCTATGATGTTAAAGTTGTATTACTGTAGTACTGTATTAGTACTGTAGTACTGTATTAACATGTTTATTTGGACAGGCTTCATGGTAATAACATATTTTTGTATTATTTAAAGTACGTTGTGAGTTCAGTGGTATTACTATATGTTATAACACAAGAAAAAGTACACTGGCGATACTCAGGTACAGTGATATCAAAGGGTAATACCATGGTTTTTTGATCATGATACTTCACTATTTCCATATTCAAGCAACATGTTATTCTAAAATGCTTCAAAAGGCAGTGGTATACTGTACGTCTGAAGCCACATCCACAGTATGTCCAAATGATAAAAAAAAAAAAAAAAAAGCCATGGTATCACCAATCTGATCTCATGAGAAAACAACATACGAATGTTGCCTCAAATTTGCCAAAACATAGAATATTTATATGTCACCATGGTACTTTTCTGTTAATAAAATATGAATGAATTGATTTGATGATTATCCACTCAAAATAGGGTCAAAGTATTTCAACTGGCTTTAGTTGCTTTTAAAATGTAAGGGTGTACAACATTTGCACTAGAAAGAATCATTGAATCACTGCACAGTAGACCTTGCTCAGTGTGTGTGTGTGTGTAGGAAGCATGACAGCTAACTCCCCGATTTACTGTGAACAGATAGTATTTTTAGTCATTATCACAATGGAACTCGTGTGAGACCGTAGAAACACCCACCACCATACTCTGCTCAGCTGCGACAGGCCACAGTCTGCAAGAGACTAAGTGAAAGTTATTTGTGTGCATTCTCCGTACAGGCCTGATGTTCTTTAATTCAGCTCCAGTTAGTAGTTCTTTTAGCTTTCATTTCCTTCCTCCTCAATCAGTGAGACACATTTGGAGATAATTGGGGGGCATGAATCAACTCAGGAAGTATCTGAGGTGGCCACGTAACACCAGAGTCCCGCATCAATATGCATCGGCTCTGAGTTTTACATTATGCACCCTTAATCAAACCTCCACTTCAGGTTGCGAGACCTTTCCTGCTCCCAGAACCGTCATCTAATTATCACGCCAGACGGCAAGCTTGAATGCAACAGGCATTTGTAGTTCCCCAGAATCCCTACTAATCAAGAAATTATATTCTCCAGCATCACGATAATAGCCTTTATGGGGGTTAATATGGTGGTTCACTTCATGTTAATTTCAGTTCTCATTGCGTTTGTTGTATGCAACTGTTTATCAGTGTAGTCCGATGGATGTAATAGGAGGATGTGGCCAGTGTGTCAAATATCAATGCGATGTTATTATTGTAAAGAAAGCGCTGGTGTACTGTATATGTTAGTCCCCCGATGGCTGTCAGATCCTTTTGAGGTGTGAGCTGTACGAAGTTTGACCTGTAGTGAAGGCTGGCTTGCCAAAAACTCTCCCATTATAAGATTCACATCTGTCTGATTAATGCAGACAACTTCAGATGTGGTTGGGAACGGCAGCAGTAACTGACTGGCTGCATTAATGAAACAGAAGGACAGAGTTTGACCTCTTTATTTGTCTCTCTCACTTTCTCACTACAGTATACTGTATCGCTCTGTCCTAGATGTTAAATTAGTATATACGTACAGAGTTGTATGTGTGTGCCCTACATTATGTTTCTGTGAAGAGTACTAGATATTCTGGATAGAGAGCCTGCTGAGAAAACTATTTAAATCAGGGGGTTAGTTTGTCAGTTTGGTGGTTTTAAAGGGGTCCTGGGTACTTAACCAGCTCAACACTAGCTTGCGAGACCTGCTACGACCAGAAAAGCATCTTAGACTGGTTTGATGTCAGTGTAAATAGCCATTTGAAACCCATTTTTTTCTTCCATGATGTTACACATTTCAGAGTGAAAAGAGACATTCAGTGAGAAAAAAAATGAAGGGCACGACATGATCCATCAGGTATTGATTGGATGTTGAAAAATGACTGTTACGTTCCAGAATAGAGCCAGACCAAATGCGAGTTTGCTGAAAAGATGGTGGATTATTGGATAGCGATGTTCATCCTGAAATGACTATTCTTTTCCGCTGACAAGTTATTGGAAATGTTGGAAAGGTTTGTAATGTAATCTGTTTCATGTTCTTTTATTTATTTATTTTTAATTTGATGACTAAAATGGTGTAACCATGAAGTAAAAACTAAAATACTATCCTTGCACCTTGAATATAAATAAAGATTTTTCACAAATTTGTGAATATCAAGATTGATTAAAGTTTATATATATATATATATATATATATATATATATAAACTAATGCTCTTGACTTAGTGATGATGAGGATACTGTCCTCTCTGATTTATGATTTACATGAGATTTACAAAATGTTCTTGCATTTAGCTGAAATTAATTAATATAAATAAACAGTTTTTTAGCCCGAATGAAATTGACCAAAAGTCTCTTTAATACAATAATTGAAAACACATTAATCAGAAAAGAGGTTTATTGTGTGAATTGCAGTTTGAATGTGTTCTTAAATAACTTTAACAGATCCTGAGAAAATGAGCATCATGTCACAGACCCCAATACATTTTGATTAAAGATTACAAAGACAAACAATTTTGCACCAAAGAATAATTTACAATAAAACTCTGAAACGTGCGTTGCGAAAATAAAGAAGGTCAAGTTTGATTGTATTAACAGGGGGAATAAAACTCTGTTTGCACATGCAACATAGCTGAGGTGGAGTAAATGATGTGCATGTTTCTTTGTGTGCCCGTTTTCACACGGAGCATCTGCATTTCAATTTCTGATGAAGTTTTATGTGCACCACGCTGGCACAGTCTAACATCTGTGCTTTTAAGGTTGCAAATGCCATTGTCTTTGAATGCCTCCACTACAGCCTGCGGTGAGGCAGCATGTCTCTGCTTTTGGCATTGTGTGAACAACCCTCCTCCCAGAGCGTTCCACGTTTTTCTCGCTTTGTCTCTCCTTCTGTTTTCCTCTCTCCTCCTTTATATCTTTCCACCTCTATTCTTGAACGCCTTGGGAAGCCACTTCGCATTTTGTGGAAAGGATACGTGTTTGTGTTTATTTGATTTGAGGAATAAATTGCCTACATTTCTCATTCTCATATTTCATTTGTACAATAATTGACTTTTTTTGTCCCCATGCAAATGTCTGGCGTATTGAATGTGTTTGTTTTGAGAGCTTAGAGCGGCTGAACACACACACACATATCACACAAAACCATTATCGAGCGCACAGAAGCGGCTCTGTCGTTCAGACGTGCCGTCGTACTTATTGACCTGCTAACTGTGATTTGCGTGCTCTCTTTCTGTTGACACGAAGTGATCATCTGCATTGCACTGCGGGCAGAAAAAGTTGATCTATTCTGTCATTATGGCATTAGTATCTTCTCTCTGCTCCCCCAACAGTCTGTTCCATCAAATTATATTCTATTCTTCATTTTCAACCCTGGTTCTCAAGAACCGAGAATCTCTTTTATCTTTCTCTCCTATTATGTGCTGCTGTGCTGTTCTCTCTTAGGATAAATCATTTTTGAAGGAATGCTATATGACAAAGCATGAGATCTCTCGTACCCCTGCTAATGTAGTCAAACTACTTTAGATGTACATAAGCTGTCCATCATTGATTGGCACATAAGCTTATTACATCAACACAACTGCATATGTAATCCAACTCCAAGGCTGATTCATTTGATGCATATATCTGTGTTCTATTACAACATGTTCGTCTCAGATTGTGGCATGGATGTGTCATATGAGGCTGTTTACTTGACCGTTAAATGATTATTGCGCATAAAAATGACTAAAGCTGGCTTAAATCGCCAATTCCAATCTTATTGTCTGTCTTCACCAAATTATCAGTGAATTTGAAAACTTTTTTGATAACGCTTTACAATAAGGTTCAATTCGTTATATTAGTTAATGCATTAGGTATGATTAGCAAACAAAATATTGATTTACATTTATGTTACCAAGATGTTATTTCATTAACTAATATTATTGTTAACACACATAACCTTATTGTAAACTGTTACATGTACATGCAATGCACTTTGCTTCATTACTTTGTGTTTGGGTTGTATCATTAGGGAGTTATTCTTGCTACTTGCACACTGGGAGTTGTAAAGGAACCATATTTATTGTGAACATTTGAATTGAATTAAAAATGTTTACAATTCCTTCAGAATTTTATATCGAACATTAACACTGGAAAGATTTTTATTTATTTTTTTACTATTTTTGCCTTTGTACAATTACAAAAAGTACAACTTTATTGCAACTCAAAAAAACCAACTCTTTGGCTGGACTTGATTTAATAATGGACAGAAGCTCCATGATGGAAATGTTATTGCTACAGTACTCAAATACTTTCAAAATTCGCTGTAGGGTGGAATCCGTGCATCTCTATTTTGTCATTTTTATTATTTTCATAAATCATTACTGTTGTTCACCCTTTACGTCTGTCTGTGGGTTTTGCAAATATTTAACAAATGAAAAATATTAAAAAGAGCTTGTGACATAACTCTATTGGATCCTTAAACCTCATAACTCCAGCCCGCCTCTATTGTGAATGAAGTGCCACGGGCAGTTTAGACCGCCTCTACTTGTTTGCAATGCAAGGGTAAATCTTTGAATAAGTACAATGTTTTCTTTACTCAGTTTGAGCCCCGCGTTTTTTTTAGTTTTTTTTTTTTTTTTTTTTTTTCAGGTACTCCGATTATTCCCACAGTTCAAAAACATGCAGGTTAGATGAATTGGAAATTAAAAAAACAAAGACAAATTGCCTATGTGTGATTGTGTGTGTGAGAGCCCTGTCCAAGGATCAAAGAAGAAAAATATAATGGTTTATGTATTGTCTGATCATATATAAAGCCACAAGTATTATTTGACAATGTGGTGTTAAAAAATAAATAAAATCCATTTCCTGAAAAGTGGCATTTTTGTAGATTCAGTGTTTCCGGAACATGTAGGAACATAACTGAATTGATTAAAACCCACTTGATTTTGATTAAAAATAAAATAAATTTATTTTGACAGATGTTAAAGTTAACAACACATACTAGCAAGCTAAATATAACTTTTCTTTACACATATGTTTGGTGTTGGCATCCAGCAGATGGTGTTACATTAGTACTCCTAAAATTGCCTTTAATAAAAAGCAACTTGAATTTCTGGTGCTTGACACTTCACCACAACTAAAATAATGAATGTAGTCTGAATGGAATAAGAAAACTGTTATAACTGACAGTTGAACTGTCATAATGGGATTCCAGCAACCTGCATCTAATCCTGAAGAACATGAACTCTGAAATCAGAAGTTGTATACTATGAAAAGACAGATGAGGAAAATCTCAGTGTTTTGTATTAGGCCTGTTAATGAACAGTCTTCATTCAGAATTAAATTTCAAGCAATGAAGAAAACTGAACGAATTGTGTGCACACGCACACACACTCACACTCACTCACTTAAGGCAAAAACTAACTGATTTAGTCTATTAGCTTCTTCATGGTGCTCTCCAAATTAAAATCTAATTTAAGGGGCTTTTAAATGAAAAAGTAAAAAAAAATTCCCACTGTCCTCTTCGTCGTAGAAAGCCTCCATTCTATTAGGTATCTAATTTTTACCTGTCAGAAATAGAGGTATATAATCTTCCCCGAGGAGAGCTGTTGCATGGCCCTGTAATTAGGCCGGGAGTGTTGGGATGTGGTTTCAGAGTATGTGTGCGCGTCTGTGTGTCAGCGAGAGAATGAAACTGCAGTCAGAATCATCTTTTACTTCATAATTGCTGTCCTCATCTTTTAATGCATCTCTATGCAGAATATACTCATATTCTTTCATCTATATTTAGCCTGAGGTAAGTCATTTTAAACTAATTTAAGTTTAGCTAATGTCATGTAATGTTGCCATATCTCAAAACATATGGCCTCCAATGATTAGCATCGCATATGAAATCATATGTGCGGGGTTGCTATGGAAGCAAAGGGAGTGTTATTGCACAATGTTTGTTGAAGTATCATTAACTGGTTCATATATTTAGCATTTAGTCACCCTTTAGTGTCGCTGACTAGCCATTCATAGAAATAATCCTTCCCTATACTATTAGAGGCAATGAAATAATGGCTTTTGAGTTGAAATTGACTTACACGGTGTGCTAACCATGCGTAACGCAACAAGATTCTCATCAAGCAATTCATACATGATACTATCATACATCAATTTTTTTTCATCAGTCAATCACAAAACGACCAATTAGAGCAGTTCTCTAACACTGCAACTGAATAAGAACACATATCTTGTATTTCACAATCTCTCAGATACTTTTATAGATAGCATTTTTTCACCTTTTTAAAATATTTTTTCTTGTGAAATGTTAGGGATTTGTGACTTACAATATCCAAACTTTCTCAATCCGTGTCCACTCATCCATGTTTGCTGATTAATGCACAACACCAAAGAAACTGTGTAGTTGGTCACTCCTAGAAATTACCATTTTTTAAATAAAATGGCTGATCTCTTTGTTTTGCTAATGCATCTAAAAACAATTCAATAGTATTTTCACACTTAATGCATAATTTGACAAACTGATAGACTGGTTATGACAAAAAATATTCTGTTCACAAGTAGCCTAACACTTTTTTTCTTTGTGTTTTCTTCACAAACATTTTTCATATCTTTATATAATTATTGTACTTCACTGACATGCTTGCCTCCTTGGTAAATAACTATTCTAACTATTAGGTGGGGAATAATTTGGTGTGGTGGAAATTATGCTTAAATTGACAGTTTTTTTACTGTGATTAAATAATTTTCACTCAGTAGAAATGGTCTCTGTCTCATTCTTTGT
Organism: Leuciscus leuciscus; assembly: GCF_965113295.1. NCBI lineage: Eukaryota > Metazoa > Chordata > Actinopteri > Cypriniformes > Leuciscidae > Leuciscus > Leuciscus leuciscus. Next base: position 24,511,884 of record NC_138743.1, read on the forward strand.
ATTATAGCTTTGAACACGTGATATTTCTTGTTTGTATTGTGGATATTTATAGTACAAGGCTGAACATTTGGATCAAAAGTAAAAAATAATGTGTACATAAATCATTTTACAAAGTATCAAAAATGAGGGCATAGTAAAAAAACAACCAAACTCAGACCACCTCCTACAGGTAGTCCCGGGTTCAGAACCCGATGCACTCCTGGGTCCGCATGACAGCTGTCATATTACTAATTTTGCATGCGAACTGTGCCCAGATTCGAACTAAAATGCCATTGTGCAAGCACCCTTTGTCATTAAAATTAAACTGTGTAGGTGCATTCAATATTAAACCTCCATTGTTCACTACAAGAAATTAACATTTTTAAAAAATCTGTCAAAAAATTTTCAATACATGAAAGTGAACTGTCACACAGAACAGAGCAGTTTACCATGTGTCTCACCTCACATCATCTTTCATCAGCCTTCAGCTGGTAATTTTCTCTGATTTTCCAAACACACAATTCAAACTTTCATTCTAGGCTCAGGAAATGCCACACTGTAATTTTAAAATGTTTTCTGTGCCCTTGAAATTGGTTGCCCTTGATTGTCTCTGTCCATTTCCCTCTTCGACGTAGAAATGGAACTGCCCCCAGATTACGTTGTTTAATTGAATTTGCCTGTGTTTGGTTCCTCGTAGTGAGAAAGAGGAATATTTCTCAGAGCCCCACGCTGACCTTCAGGCACACTGTGATTACATTATGTTCTCATTAGCAGGGTGCACTGACTCAGTGGATGGCACTCTGCCTCCCAATGAGTGAGGCTGCTCTCCATCAGGTCCTCTTTGACCTTCAGTACGCTGCTTTATCATACTCCTCTCAATACTAATTATTCACTTTAATCGCTAATGAATTATTGAATAATCTATTATGGGCATGTGCGATAGGCTCATGAATATGGCATTTGTTGATTTAATTGGACTGTCGTTGTTTTGGCTCTCTCTTTCGAAATGACTGACAAACTCCACTTTGTAACCTCACCGAAAGTGAGTCTTATACAGTTATATTTACATTTTAATTCCAGTTTTAGTCATGTTATTATGTGCTTTTGTTATTTTGGTAGCACTTTATAATACTGTTCCGTCATTAATGAATAACTACACAGGAACAAATGAGTAATGCACTATTAACATTCTAGTAACTACTATTAACTACTATAACAAGAAACTCTGATTAACAAATTAGTAAGTAATAGTACTCAGATGAATGTGGTAGTTCACTATTACTATAGCTAATCAGTAACTAATTTTCTTTTCATACCACCCAGAGGAGTACATAGGTTCATAATGAATGTGAATAATGCATAATTTATAATTAATTCTAATGTGAAGGTCATGGTAACCCACTAGTAACGATTCAAGTGGTACCTAACCCATCTGATGGAATTACTATCCAAAACCTTACATAAACCTCAAAAGCTTACAATGACTATGACTTATTTCTAGGGTATTGTCATGCTTTCACTTTAGAATACTGATCCAAAAATGAGTTCCTTTAGAAGGATGCAGTAACACTTGAGTCATTATCCAATACTTTACAAAAACCTCAAAAGCTTAGAATGATTTCAATCATTACTCGAGTTTTCATGTTTTTAACTTTAGAATACTGTTCCAAATAATTTGTAATTCCATCTGTCATTAGTCATTAGTGGGTTACCTTGATCTTCACTTTAGAATTAATTATACATTATGCATTATTCATGTTAATTATGAACCTGTAGTAGTTCTTAGTCCTCTGGGAGGAATGATTTATTATTTTTTTTTAGCTATTGATTAGCTAATGGTGAACTACCATATTCAGAGGAGTACTATTACTTACTCATTCGTTAATCAGAATCTCTTGTAAGTTAATAGTAGTTACTAGCGTGTTAATATTGCATTATATTTGTTCCTGTGTAGTTATTCATTAATGACAGAACAGTATTCTAAAGTGTTACCATTATTTTTTATTATTTATATTATATAATTTTTTTCTACAGTATATTTCTTTTTTATTTCAGGGTTACACTTTATTTTGATGGTAAACTTTAGACATTCTGCTAACTATACATAACTTTGCAACTATACCAACTAACAATGGCGTCTTTCATGCGATGAGTGTGCAGTTGAAGTTTCCTTTCTTTAAATGCCCCCTGACAAGGCCGGAGAAAATGAAATCAGAGCACCTCCTCCCCGTACAATCTCAAATTAGAGCGCTGCCTTCCTATCATAACTAATGCAATCAGAGACAAAAGATTATGCTGCGTTTGAAGTAATGCAGGAGAGACGGAGAAAAAGAGAGAGAAGGAACCAGAAGGGGAAACAGAGAGGGAGGGGTTTGGCGATTAAGCTGTGGGAAAACTTGTTATTAAGAGAAAAGGTCACTGAATGCTATTACCAACAACCTGATTAGCAAAAGGGCCTGAGGCCAATGCATCAATGCCTTCTTCCCAAAAGCCCCTCGGTTGCGCAAATGCACATGCGAGCCTTGCAAAGACAAAAACTCTGAAAGAGGGAGTTGCAGAGTCAGTTGTGATTTGGTATTTCAATGTGTCGTTCTCGACAGTCTTTACAGATCAATTACCGCAGTGTCAGCCGTGTGGCAGGCTTGGGGCTGGGGGCTACATTAGCCGTATCTGACACAAAGAGAGGCAGACAATTCCACTGCAGTTTTAAACTATTCCCAGCATGCTTTCTGGCCAACATGGGCCACTGCCATCCACTCCCTCAAGCCAGTCGTACTGACAGACCACACAAACATGCTAGTGTAGATTAAGACTACAAGCTGCTAATTTACTCTGACACTGCCTGATCCCTTTAAACTGTGAAAGACCAGTGGAGACACACTGGTGCTAATAGAGTATGCTGCAAGGAGATTCCAGCACAGCCGATGTCTCCCGAGATAAGTTTGTTTGTCATCCTAATGAAAAGGCAATATTAATATTGGAGTCTTTATCCCCTGGAAACTCTGTCAGATATTTTTATAACATGGAGAAGATTCTGATGAAGCCCCCATTGACAGTTTTTTTCTCTCTGTTAAAAGGGTAAAAAGGGGTGAATCACATGATGCTCATTAGGGCTGCACAATAATGGTTAAACTGATAATCATGATTGTTTTGTTAAAAAATTCTAATCATGTTTATTCTCATTTGAAATATATATAAAGTTGTAATCAAATGATGCAACCCTTATTGCAAATCAGGTTTATTGGCTACACTGTTAGACTTTTCAAGGGTTTTTTACAGTAACTTACTGGCAACACTGTTGCCAGTAAGTTACTGTAATTAAGAGTTACAGTACCAAACCGTATTTCAGTTTTGTGTAATACAGTGCATTACTGTAAAAACGAAGCTAATCAGTACAGTGCATTACTGTAAAAACTAAGCTAATCAGTACACTACTGTAATTATTTTTATTTGTACTAAATATAAATTAGATTTGATAATTTTGATATATGATTAATTTTATTTTTATCCTACATAAGTACTACTTTCATACAAACCAATTAGACAAAGTTATCACAAAATACCATTTTTTTATTTAAAACATTTCATATATATCACAAAATAAACATGCCAATGCTGGAAATGATGTGTGAAATTTTTACACATTAATGGGTAAGTTTAGAGACAACATTTTTTGTGTTAATTTTAACTCATTCATTGTGTTAATGATTTTAACAAAGTAAATATGTCAGAGAGGTTAGCACAAAGATGTGTAAACGTGTTAAATTAACACATTATGTGCTGTCCTTCACTGCAAACATTTTTGAAAACATACATAAAATCATAAACAAAACATTAGCATTTGACTAAATGAATGTAGAGTCATTGGTTGTTTAGCTTATACAAGTATTATAATGAAATATCAACCATTACATTCATAAAACTGCAGAATATAAATACATTAAGCATTCAAAAAGGAAATGTCCAAAACAGGACAAAACACAGTTCTTTTCACAATACAAGACACATAACCCCACCTTAAAAATAATTTCACTTATTTCCAAAAATGTGTTGGATTCATGTACACTGGTGGCCAAAAGAAGTATTTAAGTGGCGTAATGTTTTTGAAAGAAGTCACTTTGATGCTCAAGAAACATTTATTATTATCATCAATGTCTGACTGTCTACTCCATCTTTTCTACAGCATAGGAGTAAAAGTCATCATCAAAATAATCTTTAAAAAGCCAACACAATGTTTTTGTCCACCTTTGTGAATAAATGAACTTCTCCAAAGATTGGTTCCTGTTCAGAACTTGATTGACAACATCAGAGTGTTCCCTGGTCTGCATGCGTGCCCACAAACACAAATGTACTCAGTCCTTCAGAGGAGATCCCGGTTCCAAAACTATATGAGAGAGAGAGAGAGAGAGAGAGAATATTAGTGTCACATTATTTTTAACCTCCTTTTTTGTTAAATTATGCCAGATTAAATTTTAATACTTACAAATCCTAAATTCTGTCCAAAAATGCTGAGATGCATAGAAAGAAGTTGAACGACTGAAATAGATGATTTTAGCCCATTTCAGCTTGTCTGCAGTGAAGGAGTACCTGTTTGAGACAAATACACAGTAAGATACATGCAAGAAATCACTGTGTGATGATCGTTCTCCTTCCTACAGTAGTTAACCCACCTGTGCGCTGATATTAGGACCTTCCTAGTCAGGTGGAACTGCAATGGTAGAGTCGCTGGCTAATAAAATATAAAAATAATGCAAAAATATAAACTTAAGTTGTTTAGAATGCTAAATTTGGTCTGAATGAATTAGTGAGAGTTTTACTGCAGTGCTTACCTGGATACATTTAATCTGGTGAGACTGAACAAAGACAATGGTCCATCTTCTGATTGGTTCATTTGCTGTGTAATAAAGTTAGACATAATGCCATTTTTTTGAGATTTTATAGAGATTTTATAAGATATTGTTAGCTACCTAGTCTGCACCAGTGGCTCAAAAGCAATTTTCACATAGTGTATGCTAATCATTTCAGCAAACTTATCTCAAAATATATCACAAATCGGCTGGCCTACCTCTGGAATCTTGCTAAGTCACTGGCGCGAATTGGCGCTTTGTTGCAGTTGCCTTTAAACACAAAAATGGAAGTAAATATTAAATTCCATAAAAAAAAAACTATAATATGGTATAGTTTGCAAACTAATGCTAAAACTATAAAGGTTCTCATCAGTAGGCCAACATTAGGATATAAACAGAATTTCACATTAGTTTATTCACATTTATTGTTAATGTAAACGCGTTGCTCGTTGGCATATTTTAACTCGACAATTCAATAATCTAACAAAGTGTGTAAAATGAAACGTTAGCTCAGTTTACCATGGTAAAGTTCGTTACCGCCATGTTGACGACGAGTAACGTTAGGCTAACGTTAACGTTATTACATACGTTAAACTGGGCACAATCCTGTCAACATACACAGAATGTTTTTTGTTTTTTTACCTTGCTTGCTGATCTCTCTCTCGGTGAAGTGAATTCCGTCTCTTCCCCGGGCCAGACACGAACGTCGCGATCCAACAAAAGACAGACCCCATTACCTACACTGGATGTCTGTCTGACGCAACACGACAAATCCCAGACAGTGTAGTGATGCGCCGCGGCCGTTATATTTCAGACGTAGTCCGATACGAGTCCAAGCGCTCGCACTAGTTCTTACAAGGGATAAACAGGTTTGCATTTAAAGGTCCGCTCGCTTCAATGTGTCCAATATAGACAGCCTCTGGCTATTATAACGTTGTAGACACTCGGTGTAAGGCAACAATTAGGAAATAAAAAGCACGGTGGAATGGTGCCAGCCAGAGAGGCAGTTACGTCAAATACAGTAGTATACAGCAAATTTAAAAAATACAGTAAGTCTCTGTATGTGGTGTTAGACGTCACAGAAAATTCCCATGATGCAATTGGAATCACAGTTATTTACTGTAAAGAGAAATAGCAGTATAATACTGGGGGATTTAAAGTAAATAACTGTAGAAATTACAGAAAAGTCTAACAGTGTATATTTTCAGCTGTTGCAGCTGTTGCAACAGTTTGCAATGACCAAATCAAACAAAAGTAACTGAAATAGCTCAACACAAATGTTTCAACTGAAAATGCAATTTTTAATGACTTCTGCAGTCTCAAAATTATTTAACCCCCTGAATAGAATCCCTCACAACAGCACAAATCTGCAAAACAGGTGTTCTTAAGCACACCTGATGTAACTAATCAAGGGCATCATTAGTTGCACCAGGTGTGCTTGAGCTAGAACACATGACATATCTGAACTGGCTTGTTGAGTGTCACGTTTGACTGCATGTTATAAATATGGCTAAGTCAAAAGAATGGTAAAAAAAGTTAAGAGGAGATATCATCACCCTTCACAAACAAGGAACAGGATACAAAAATATAGCCAAGGCACTAAATGTTCCTAAAGACACCATTGGAAGCATAGCAAGTTCAAAGTTAAAGGAAAAGTGGTTACACTACCTGGACAGGGCAGAAAAAGGCATCAACCGCTGCAACCAGATTTCTGAGAAGCCAGGTTCAGAAAAAACCCAAGTGACTGCAAAAGACCTACAGCAAGACTTGGTGACAGCAGGCGCTGAGGTTTCAGCTTGCACAGTAAGGCACGTACTAAACACTTGCCAGAACTCCAAGACATAAACCACTACTGACCCAAAAGCACAAGAAAAGTGCACAAAATCATATAAATAAGTCACAGAAGTTTTGGGATTCTGTTCTGTGGAGCAATGAAACAAACTGGAACTTTTCAGAATAATGAAGGTTTTTGTAAGGTTTTGGATAGTAATTCCTTCAGATGGATTTGGTACAACTTGAGTCATTACTAGTGGGTTACCATGACCGTCACTTTAGAATTAATTATAAATTATGCATTATTCACATTCATTATGAACCTATGTACTCCTCTGGGTGGTATGAAAAAAAAAATAGTTACTGATTAACCACAGTAATAGTGAACTACCACATTCATTCGACTCACTAATTCATTCGATTACTTCCTAATTTGTTAATCAGAGTGTCTTGTTATATTAGTTAATAGTAGTTACTAGAATGTTAATAGTGTGTTACTCATTTGTTCCTTTGTTGCCTACAGTTAAGCATGGTGATGGCTCAGTGATGCTCTGGGGCTGCTTTGCATCCTCTGGCACTGCAACCTGCAGCGTGTGGAAGGCAAGATGGAAGTATCAAGAAATCCTACGAGAAAAAGTCATGCCGTCAGAGAGGAAGCTGAAACTTGGGCATCATTGGACCTTCTAACAGGACAATGATCCCAAGCATAGCTCAAATGCCACCGATGCTTGGCTGCAGAAGAAGGCCTAGAAGACCTGAACTGAAGATGGCAGTTGCAGCAGGCAGACCCAAGAATATTACTGAACTGGAGACCATTGCTCATGAGGAATGGGCTAAGATTCCCCAGAAATGCTGGCAGAAGCTGGAGTCTGGTTATACATCTCGTTTGCAGCAGTTCATAACAGCAAAAGGGTGTTCTTCTAAGTACTAATGATGCTTGCCATGAAAGGGGCTGAATAGTTTTGAGACTGCAGAAGTCATTAAAAGTTTCATTTTCAGTTGAATTTGGGGAAACCACTTGAAACACCTGAAATGGCCTTTACATTATTACCGTGTGTCTCTGTGTGTGTGTCTCTCTCTCTCTCTCTCTCTCTCTCTCTCTCTCTCTCTCTCTCTCTCTCTCTCTCTCTCTCTCTCTCTCTCTCTCTCTCTCACTCTCTCTCTCTCTCTCTCTCTCTCTCTCTCTCTCTCTCTCTCTCTCTCTCTCTCTCTCTCTCTCTGTGTGTGTGTGTGTGTAGTAATGTAATACTTTAAAGGCCATTTCAGGGCTGTGTTTCCCGATAATGTTGTCTCTTAGCGCACTACGAAGACTCTTAAGGTATAACTTAACTAAAGATATACCATTGCTAGGCGTGTTCCCCGAATCATACCTTAGGAAGCTGCTTAAGATATACCTTCTTATGTGCGACGTTACCCAGTGTTGTCCGTGGCGATGGTGCTGCCCAGCTTATTAACCCATTTAATCCCACTGGTCACAATTGTGACCACAATTTTTCTTTGCATATTTTAGTGTGAAATTAAAAAGTAACTCATATTATGAAGTACATATTCATATATAATGAAAATGTAAGATGTCTATAAGAGTTTATGGCAGGTCTAACATGATTAGTTTGTTTGGTTGTGTGACCACACACATTTATTTCTTGGTACTGTCGTCTTAACGAAAGGATGACATAAAAGCTCAGAAAGGACAGGTAAGAATACTAAGTTCCTTTTTAAATAGCTTATACATTTTTTGCACATATCATCATGAAAGGGTTACCTATACATACACATTGAAATTAAATTAATACATGCTTTATTCTGTTGTGAAACTGCAGATAAATGAAGGCGGTTACAATAGTGACCGGTGGTAGAACACAGGGAGTCTATGTTCCCCATATGTAATTCTGTGTTATTTTTATGAACTCTCTTTCAGACTGACTTTAAGTCAAGTTTTGGATTTACTTAATAATAATAATAATAATAATTAATAATTTGTTACATTTATAAAGCGCTTGGGTACTTTAAGCGCTTCACATATGGAAGGGGGAATCTCCTCAACCACCACCAATGTGCAGCATCCACTTGGATGATGCGACGGCAGCCATATTGGACCAGAACGCCCACCACACACCAGCTTACTGGTGGAGAGGAGACAGTGATGAAGCCAGTCAGTATATGGGGATGATTAGAAGGCTATGATGGACAGAGGCCAAGGGGCAAATTTGGCCAAGATGCCGTGGTTAAACCCCTACTGTTTTTCGAAGGACATTCTGGGATTTTTAATGACCCCAGAGTGACTCTCTGAGCACCGTTATTCTCACCCGAAGGACGGTCCTCTTTGCCAGTGGTGTCCCCGATCACTACACTGGGGTGTTAGGACCGACACAGACCACAGGGTGAGCGCCCCCTGCTGGCCTCACTAACACCTCCTCCAGCACCAACTCCTGGTTTTCTCAGGAGGCCTCCCATCCAGGTACTAACCAGCCTCAGCCCTGCTTAGCTTCAGTGGGAGACCACTCTTGGGCTACAGGGTGATATGGCTGCTGGAGCTGGATATGCTCTGTCTTCCAGAGACTGGGTTAGGTCATGGGCCCAGTGTAGTGATGGGTTTGGCTGAACAAGCTGGTGTTCCAGGTGGATGCAACTTCAAGCATGACATGCCTGGACTCTACACAGTGCTGTGATCAACAGTTGGCTGTTCCACAGAGATGTCATGAATTGTGACTATGATCTCCTTGGATTTCAGCAAGTAGTTGCCCAAAGTCTCCTGAAAATATTTGGTACTGCACCAAAAGGACAAGGGAGGCCATCCTCAATGTCAGCTGCTGTGACTGATATACCCAGGTTTGATGGTGTTGCACACTGGCTGATAAACACAGGTAGGCAGGACACAGTTGTGATTTAAAAAAATATATATAATTCCACTGTTATTTCTTTAGGAAGGTGATATATAATGAGTTCCACACCAGCACACAGTTGTGACTGTTGATTGATAATTTTTGTGATGCTTTCCTGTTATTCATGAATTGTTACGTTCCTTGGCATTGTTACATGTTTCCTACCATAGGCTAATTTTTAATCATTTGTTTATTTTAATTTGTTTATTTTAATTTATTTATTTTATTTCTGTACGTTTTTTTCTTTTCATTTTGTAATTTTAAGTATTTTGCATCATTTATAATGATTGCATTCTAAGCAATTTCCTATAATTTATTATTTCATCATAATTTAATTAAAATATTTGTGCCATGTTGCTGCATAGGATTGCTATTTTGTCATTTTTTAAACTGGGCCAGACAATGTTTAACTATTTGTTAATCGAATAAATCACTTCAACAATTTAATTCTGTCTTCAAACTAATTTCTGGAGATTTTTAATTTATTATATACCCCATAGACTTAGACTCCCTGTGTTCTACCACCGGTCACAATTGTGACCAGAGATAAAACTCTTATTTTCATGGACTTTTCAAATATTTTTTTACATTATTGATATTGATTGTTTATTATACTTGCAAATACCACACAAACTCATAAATTTCATCTCTGGGAAAAATTTGGGATTAAATGGGTTAAAATAAGCTAATTGGCTTTAAGTTACTCAAACTCTTAGCATGAATATAAAGATTTAATTTTAGTGTTAATACAGCATTAAGATTTACCGATAACCTACTTCAAATTCATAACTTTTTGTAGATGGATCTTTCACAATAGTGAAGCAACTGCTGAGATTCATCTTTGAAAGATGTGACATCATATTGCAATACAATATTTTTTTTCTTGCATCATCCAATGATACACAGACAAAAAATACCTGGCATACAAAACACAACAATGGTGACACAAAAAAAGAAAGATAACTGAATAATGAACCCTGAGTCAAGAATAATGTTTGGATTTATTACAGTTCATCACAGAGAAGAAAAAATACATACAGATAAAATATGCAGTAAGTATTATTTGGATACAATATTTATTAATATTTTGAATTAGCTTTTATTTAAAAAAAAATCCGTTTTCATTATAATATTTTAATAATTTTGTTATTTGATCATTGTAATAAATTACTTTTAATTTAATTATTTTATGAATAATTACAAATTTAATTCGTTTTTATATTTCTGTTTAGCTTTAATTTATTTTTATTTCAGTTTTAGTAATATAATATTTCACCTTAAACTTATTCTCAGTTCAGTTTTGTTTATTTTTTTAAGCTCAAGCTTCACATCTAATATTTATATTTATTTCAAAACAAATTTTAATACATTTTAATGTTTTTAGTTAGCAATAACATGATGGGCACAACTGCATGTAAAATTATATGTGGTTTGACTCCCTGAAAACAAAATATTGTTGTTGTTGTTGTTGTTTTTAATAGAATGGTTTTTGGAAAATATGTTAAAAAAACTTTTTTGAAAACAAAGATGCGCAAGCTTACATATATTGAATGTGTAAGGACAATACATTACTGATGGTTACACCAATTGACATTTATTCTTCATTTCATTTTTCAGAACCACAAACATGAATACATTTCTAAGAGTTTTTAAAATATATTTTTCTATAATTTACACTCGTATGTCACTGACTCGAGCAGAGTTGATTTTCTCCATTGATCAATAATAGGGCCATTAGATGCTTGGATTTGTTTTAATGTCGCTGACTGTTGTTTGTTCTGGGAACAGTTAAACTGCTCAACATTCCTGCTTTTGAACCGTTCTCCTCCTCTTATCTCCATCAATATCTCTCCTTCAATCCCATCTCCCCCTTCTATGAGAAACATGTGAATCCTGACCCAGTTCTATCCCTTCTGCTTCTCTTGCATTGGATCTACAGACAGACAGACATAAGTTATAAAACTTTTATTCCAAATGCAAGCAGGGAGAACAAACAGCAAGAACAAAGCAAAGCCACAAAAGGGAATAATAGACAAAGAAGAGACTGCGCGAGAGAAAGACAGCCCGCTCCTTTACGACTGACTGATAGGTTGTCCAACTGAGCCTTTCAGTCTTTTGCCTCTGTATAGATTTGTCGCCAGCATTTTGCCGTTACTGGTGGAGACAGACACCGAAAGACCTAAAAGACTGTCCTGTTTTCAATGCTGGATACACATCTTCAATACCTTAATGCTCGTTCCTGTGAGTTGAAATGCAAAATATCGTTTCCGCTGTTGTCCTTTTAAGCTATGGGTAATGAAGTGGTAAATTAAAGTGGATATGTCACACTCTGACACAAAACTCATTTTCAGATGATGTAGGGCTGAAGTGTTTTTCATTGAAAATGTCTGTCAGATTCATGGCCTGGTTAGCGCACGTACTCAGGGGCATCATGCACTTTGTTCGTCTGTTTGAGGGGAACATCAGTGATTTTGGCAGAGCTGGCGTCTAGGCAAGACATGATAAAACAACACTCTTTAGCAACTTATTAGTAGTTGTCCATTGGTGTGCTTTTGCATACATAGGGCATTTGAGTTCAGATCCAGATCCTGAAAGAAAGAAAAACTCTTTCATCATTTTAATCACCTTCATGTCTTTCCAAACCTGTATGACATTTCTTCTGCAGAGTACAAAATGAGATATTTTGAAGAATGGCTTAGTCTCAACTTTTGTATATTCATTAAAAGTCAGTGAGGTCAAATGGGCCAGTGAGGTTATTGACTTTTCATTGAAAAGCACAATTGGGCTTTTTGGGTGATCTGTCCCTTTTAAGACGGCTATTAAAGTCAGGTGTGTTACAATGTAACAATGAATGGTCACGTGACAGAGACCTCAAGTGAGTTGGGATTGAGTTGGTAAATTATTTTTAAAAGTTTAATGACTGTAATGGATGGTACACTTTAAAAACTCCTGGGTTATTTCTTCAACCCATTTTCTGGGTTATTTGTGTTGGGTTAAAATTATGGGTTATTTTTTCAGAGAGTAACCATTTTCTGGGTTATAGGGCTAATATTTTGACCCAATTCATGGGTTGTTTGGGTTTCTGGGTTATTTTTCAAAGAGTAACCCATGTTCTGGGTTATAGGGTTGGCTTTCTCTCTCTCTCTCTCTCTCGCAGTTGTTCTGGAATTTTCTCACAACAGTCGTTTGAAATAACCGTCGCTTCGCGCTCGATCCGTTTTGGCCTGTGCTTCATCGGTGCAACTTCATCTATATTCAAGGTAAGAGAGTATTTTCAGTGTTGATGTAATGTTAACTTTTCTGTGTCCATGTCCCTGTTGCTAGTTTAGCACCATTTGCTAAAAAAAATAATAAAAAAATACGTTGCTACGTTGAGACTAGCGTTATTAGCCGTGGTCCCTTTTTAACCCAGGAGTTGGGTCAAAAATAACCCATTATGGGTTAGAGAGTATGGGTATGAGTTTTTAGAGTGTAGAGACTATAAATATTAAAGCGCAGGAGGAGTTAATTTTATGCAGGTTGTAGTAATGTGTCAGTGTGTGCAGAGCCGTCGCATAGACTGTGCGAACTGTGCAACCGCACAGGGCCTCGCGCCAATAGGGGGCCTCGCAATCCTGCTGTTTTTTTTTTGTTTTGTTTTTTTTACCACTTTTTAAAACATCTCGCGGCACGAATGTAACAATTCTACAAATAAATAAAACATATCCAGTTAACCAGCAGAGCATTCATTTCGTTCGTTTTTTTAAATAAGAGAAGATCTAGCGCTGAAATGTGTTTTTTAAATCAAGTGATCAAAGTGCTCGTTGCAGCTGCGATCAGTGGCGCGGAGTGTTTTCTCGTGTGGCTCGCGCACACACCGCACTGTCTTCATTTGGACGCGCGCTTCAATCCGTTGTGGATACTCTAACAAAATGCACATAAATGTGTCCCTGCTTGATATACAACCACTGATTAACATAATCGGTTTTGATGAGAAGAAAAAAAACTAACGTTATACGAGAAAAATAAAACAATACGAGAGCGGATTCGAACCCAGGATCTCTGTCACGTTTGGCGAAAGTTCTACCACTGGACCATTAAGATACACGTTGATGAAGTAGGCGGATTCTCGATAAAAATTCTCGAGCTGACTTGATGTAAAACCACTCGTGGCTGCACAGTTGATTTTTTTCCCCTCTGAAATAAATAGCAAAAAGTCATAGCTGAGACTATGTGCATGATTATGCTGTATTATTCTACTTGATAAAAACGTATTGCAGCAAGATTATGCGTGCAAAAGAATTAGAACAGCTACGTCCGTGTGACTAGGGCCTCGCATTTCAAGTTCGCACAGGGCCTCGCACCCCACCTGCGACGGCACTGAGTGTGTGTTAGGCTTTTTGTGTTTGTGCGTGCGTGTGCATGTGCTTTAAGAGTCCTCCCTCTGGATTTGATGTGATGAAGTAGCACATTTGAGGATACTGATATTAGAGAAGAAATCCTAGCATGCTCAAAAAAGCATTTATCTTATGAAATGAGAAATTTATTTGAAGCTTTTTTGCTCATTTTTCTAAGGAGATCTCTGGGGAAATAACAATTTTTAATGAGCCATGTTTAGATTTGTGAGGGGAAAAAGTTTACGTGCCATAAAAATAGATCGTCTTTTTTTCTTAAAGAGTTTTTTTGTCGCTCAACGGTTTTAAATTGTACCATGCTGTGAAAAGAAAATGATACAGAGCAAAAGACAGGCCAAATGGTACTGTGAGAGACTGATAATGGCCTTGTACCAGGGCAATATATTATTTTTCTGTCCCTTTTGATTTTCAGTATAACTTCACTTTAATTGTATTTTTATTAAAAGATATTCAGAAAATTAAAGTGTCTTTCAGGACACATTTATACTGAGATTCATTTTCAGATTGTATTACAGTGCAGAGTTGAGGAGTAACTTAACTAAAAAGTAGCAGAGCTACTATAGCTCTGTTATTTTTAGTAGCACATCATTAGTGCAGCTGTTTTCATCATAGTGTGTGGTAGCTGTGGCTTTTAACATGCTGCTTTTTTCAAAAAGTAGTACACAAATCGCTTAATCACTGCATCCTGTTCATAAAGAAGGTTCACGCAAATGATTCACCATTTTGCTGTTTGTCAATATTTGTGAAAAAAAAAAGTATATTTTCATTAGTATTTAATGTACATTTATCTGTTCAAGTTTAATGACGATTAATTTATTCATTCACAAAGCCCTCGTTGTTTTGGTTGATTACGCGTTTACATGCAGGATCCATTTTGGAAAACAGTCTCGACTAATCGAGTCACGAACGCCGTGCTACGTTAGATTTCACTATGCGTAATTCCTATCGACCAGCTCACTTAGCGTGGCGTTCGTTGCTCGACTAGTCGAGACTGTTTTCCAAGATGGATCCTGCATGTAAACGCGTAATGTACTGTCTTTATAAAGTATCTTCTTATTAAACTGTCTGTACACTTACAAAGTTCTCAATGCTTCAGTTTGCATGTATGGATCCTCATTATGCTACTGTGTTAGTGTGAGGCTATTTTGAGCCTTGTTAGTGGTATTAACTAGCGATTTACTTTTACTTACTCTGTGCCCCATACACTATTGTTATGAGCTAATCTGTTTTTAAAGATAAAACACTTTATATTCGATTATCATGAAAACGCATCTCAGGGAACGATCGACTCGGTAACCATGTGTTAATTACCCCTAGGTTCATTTTTCACTGGATTTGTCCTTTAAGTCTGTAAAATACAGCGTGTAAAATAAAAACATCTTCCAAAATCATTCATTATAATTCACTACGGACTTGCTGTCCACTCACTGACTTCTATGTGTAGATTATAAATGCATTATATGATAGTATCTATATTATAGATCATTGTTTCCGCAGTGACAAATCGACACACCTTCTAATGTCACAATTTGGCAACTTAGAGTTTCCCACAATTAAATACGACTTCATCATTTGTCATTCATGTACTTGGAAGTCATAATTACAATATTTCTGACTCCACTTGAAGCGCACATTACTGTCATTAACCCATTACCCTGCTTCTGAATATGCCTACTTCCCTACAATATATTATGCCAAAAGCTTTATGTCAAATTAACAGTATTCTATTTAGCAAGCAAAAAATACCCTGATGACCTTCAGCTTCCGATGGGATTCTGAAGTGTGTATCCGATGGATTATAACTGACTAGAACAGCTGCTGATGTCCTTGATCAAATGACTATTTCAACATGGCGAATATAGTATTTACATTCGTGTTCATACTAGTGTTGTAGTCAAGAGACCAAGTCAAGACCAAGACCAGTGTGTGTTAAGACCAAGACAAGACTAATACTTTGAAGGTTTGAGACCGAGTCAAGACCAAGACTAGACTCCTTAAATTAATCGAAAAGATCCACATTTACTGCCTAAGAAATGTTTTTTAGAATAATAAGACACCATATAAAGCTGTTACCAATCAAATTAAATCACTAACAACAAGATGCATCTTTGTTTAATCTGAATTGGTACAACTGAATTGAACTACATAAATAATGTTGAGATTAATGTTTTGAAAATAACATTTTGTTTGAGTGTTTGTATAAAATCAATATCACGTTTTCAATCGTGCTCATATTTGTGAAAACAGCTCTCTTTCTCCTGTGTTATTGCTTAGTTATTTCATGTTGCAATATAAAAAAAATAAGCTCTCATACAAGTGGTGGTGGCGCAATGGATAAGACACATGCCTTTGGCGTGAGAGACCCGGGTTCGAATCCACTGTGAGACACCAATGTGTCCCTGAGCAAGACACTTAACCCCTAGTTGCTCCAGAGGCGTGCGACCTCTGACATATACATGTATAGCAATTGTAAGTCGCTTTGTATAAAAGCGTCAGCTAAATGAATAAATGTAAATGTAAATGTAAGTACCTTTTTTGCAATCATATCTTGAATTTTATGGCCATTTGTATTAATTTTGGTGACATTTTTGACAATCCCCCATTAATTCTGCTGTGTCCGAAATCACCGCTTACACTCTCAAATAGGGGTCAACCATTTGTAGTGGTGCCTAAAACCATAGTGGAGTTTATTGAGTGCACTCATTCAATCCCATAATGCACCACAATAATGAGTGTACAACTAAAGTAAACTCAACGGCTAGAGAATAACCATAATGCACTGAGAAAATGGATTCCCACATCTTACCAGAAGATGGTGCCCACAGCTGAATCATCCATCCATTTTCCAAACCACTCCAATGTGGGTACAGCGTAATATCATACAGGTATAAATTCCTTTTTTAATTAAGATAAATCTGAACTGGAGCTGCCAGTTTGCTAAGTTTCAAATAGGGCTGGCCGGTATGTTGATATTACCACAGTATAAAATGTCTATCATTAGAGATTTTGCAATATCGTGTATAGCGGTATGCAAGGTGTATCAAAGCACTATTGACACTTCAGAGTAATAAAGCGCATGAATGAGAATATAAAGGAACAGGATGTGTTTGATGTTAAAATGAGTTGTATAAGGAATAATTGATGATGGGGTGCTTATACTATGGTTACCAAACCTCGAAACATTGTTCAGATGATTTAGTTCAGGATATTTGCCAGGTTTTTGTTTTTAAAACACATTGTGTGTAGTACTAATTTATTACGCATCTAATCACAAGCCTCCATTGCTAATTCCAAAACGTCATTTTAGAGCTAGTAACGGAGACTTCAGCCACTGATAGCAGACTAATGCAGTTATTAGAGAGAGAGAGAGAGAGAGAGAGAGAGAGAGTACAGCACCGTTATTACCTCGCTAGTAAGAAATGTCATGTACCTTTTAAGTTGTTAAACTATTTTACCGTTCAAATCATCAGAGCAGCACTGACAACACGTTTCTGTGCGAGTGTGTGTCCGTACTGTATGTGTGTGCGTTTGAGTGGAGAGAGAGTGAGAGCGGGAGAAAGAGTACACAATAAAACACAATTTTGTTGCAAAAAACATGGAAATAATTTGTTGTTTTTATGTATTTATTTATATTTATTTGCTTGGTCAGTGTCATTGTGCGTTTTGGTTCTTTTGCTGTTGTCGGCTGTAAAGACCTTTGAAATAATGAAATCATCTGGCGAGGTGATATGGAACTGTAATGCGGTCTAGAAAGACCTGCCTGGAACTACTTTAGCCGTGCGTTTCCCTGAAAATAATTGCATACCTTTGAACGTTCGTCAACCAATCAGATTCAAACATTCAACAGCCCTTAGTAGGCTATAAAAAAGCTTATTATTTCCTGAAAAGGAACACGGTGCTTGTACTGACTGGCACACTGCCAAAGTGAGCACACGGAAAGCTGCCTCTCTCAGAAGGCTATTGCGAATTTGGAATATGCTCAATGTTAAAAAGTGTTATCAAGCACAATAAGAAGTAAAAAAAAACTTGATTGCTGCATCCCAATTTAGAGGCTGCATCCTTCGAAGGGCGTATTCGAAGGCTGATTGCATCCCCGTGGCGCAACAAAGTCTCCTTTAAATGTGGCCTTCATCTTCATTTCCCATGAAATGAAGGATACAACAGATGGACCCTTTGTGGCATTGCCTACACCAGAATTCATAGAGCACCAGTGAGAGAGAGAAAAAGCCGAATTACACTTTTAAACGCAATTATTATGTTTCAACTTATTCAAATATCTAAAGTATATAAAATAAAATAAAAAATAAAAAAAAACTTTAAAGCAGCAAATGTTGACATCTTACTAAGATGTGATTATATATAGTTTATCCTCTTTATTATATACAGAAATGGACCATGGTAAACACATTTAGACCGTTTGTGAACCCTGTTTTGTTTTTAGACAGTTGAATATAACTTTCAAAAATGTATTGTTTCATTAACGACAGCTGTCACAGTTGCTATAGGTTAAACCGCCCCATTTAACAACACTCTGTCTGTCCTTCATGGCCTTCGAAGGATGCAGTCTCTGAATTGGGATACAGCCAATGCAGTGCACGAGCTGATTGCTGAAAGTCGCATCTCTCAGCTTTCGATCAGGAATTCAGTTCTTTTTCACGTCTTATTGTGCTTGAATGGTCGAATTCACGTGCAATTATCAAAATTCCCATTATGTGGAGTATTCATGTAAACACAGTCGGTTATGTCTCAAGTGAAAGTAAACAGTTGGGTGTAAACCTCTTAAAGTGACACCAGCCTACACCTACCTGCTGCTCTGTGTCATTAATGTGAATCAAACAAAAGAGAAAATAACTTAGTTCTTGACTGAACAACTTTTTTTTAGCTTTAATAAGAATACATTTATATTTATTTTATGCAGAGAAGACAATACATTTTAATTTTTTTACATTTGATTATTAAATTGCTGTACTAATTCTAACTACTTGCTTAATAATATCGTATCTGAATTTTTTATATTTGTTTTATATTGAATTTGTCCTATTGTTTCTTTTTTCTTATTTTTAATAACAGAAATGCCCAATAAAACGATCTATATTGTGATATATATTGTTATCGTTAAATAAAATATGGTCATATTGCCTATGCACCCCTATAGTTTCAAATAGCAAACACAAACTATGCAAATGTAGCAGTGTCCAAATTCACTCACTCGTTTTCTTTCACTCCTTCAAGCAGACTATATTAGTGGACTAATGTAGGGAATAGTGAATGAGGTATAGGGGGTGATTTCAAACACAGATCTTGTCAACTTAATATTAACAGAACAGAACCCAGACAAAGCAGAAGAGGAAACAGAATGAAAACTAAACACTAGAAAACTAAACAGACTAGAACATAATCCTGACAGGACCTTTGCAGGAAAACGTTCAGTATTAAAATGTCTCCCTCTCCTTCCTTCCATATAATTAAGGTTTTAAGAGTAACGTTAGGGGGAGCAGTGGTAACTGTGTTTCTAGCATCTATTGACTTCATCTTGATGCAGTGCTTTTGTCATCTAAGAAGACATATGTTCTCCTGAGAGCCATGGACTGTGCCTGGATGTGTGGAGTACCGAAGCTGATCAGACTCTGTCAGAGACCTGCTGAGAAATAGATTACAGTGAGTAAATGCAGCGAAGACTGCTGTGAATCAAGATGCCCACTATGAGAGGATGTCAGTTAGCGTATGTGTGTGTTTAACACTGGAAAGAGAGATAGGAAGACGACAGCACACGCACACAGCCTATGGCGAGGATTACAAGGTTGGAATTCTCCAGTAAAAGGATTTTCAATCAAATTTCCTTCTTCAACCCGGCTCAAGAATACTGCGCTCATTACTAACTGTTTGAACAATGTCTTAAAGGGACAGACCTAAAATGATACTCACCCTCACGTCATTCCAAATCTGTAAGCTGTCATTTTTCAAATGTCTTTTCCATATAGTGACAGTTCTTAATGTCCTGTTAAAGTCCGAAATTGACACACACACACACACACACACACACACACACACACACACACACACACACACACACACACACACACACACACACACACACACACACACACACACACACACACACACACACACACACACACACACACACACACACACACACACACACACAATCACACAGTACAGTCCATTTGACGTGTGCATTATAAGTCTTCCAAAAAAGTTGTTATTCACTGAAAATGAACTGACTTTTTTTAAGTCTGCATGATATGGATAATACAATATTATACGATAATATTTTATCCCCTTTTGTGATGTATATCCAAGTAAATGGTTTCTCAAACAAGAAAAAATGTAGGACAGTAGACTGTGATTTGGTCTGTCGTAAATTGTTTGGTTTTTGAGGAGAGGAGAGGAGAGGAGAGGAGAGGAGAGGAGAGATGTTGCTGCAAGAGGGAGGGGAAGTTAATTTGATTAGAAATGACAAGGTGCGCAAATTAAAACAGTGATGTGCATGGATAAATCATTTATAATAAACACTGCAACATTACATAAAAAAGGATGGTCAAAATTGTCAGATTTTATTTCATGGGGATTTTAAATTTCTTTAAAAGTAAGTGGGATGATTTCTTTTAAATATTTAGTTTTTCACCTTCTCATCCATTGGTAATAGAGATTAAATAATATCTGAAGATCATTCATGTATCCTTAGGAATCAGATCCAATAAAGGCGGTGTGTGTGAGTAAGTGCTTGTGTTAGAGTGTGTGTCACTGGACTGTGGGAGTGGGATGGTGGGCGGCAGGTGGATGAAGAGCATTACATGCTGGTCTGTATGGTAATAAGATATAATTGCACAGTACGTTCAGCCTGCCAGTCGTCTCTAAAATTCAAAGGGAATTTGCATCATTATGTGCAGACTTTTCAAATATGCTAATGTTTTTTTTCTCTTCTTTTTTTTTTTCTCAAAGCTCACATGCAGGCTTCTTTCAGTGCAATTAGATCTTCTCAACTGACTGTGTAATCACAAGATTCCCAAGCAGAAGGGATGGAAAAAACACTTAAATGTTTCTGTTAACTTTAAATTACACATAGCGAAGTGCCCTATACAAAAGTCTCTGACAGTTTTTGTAATCATATCCATGAAATGAAGTTCATTATAATGTTGAATTAATTATAATGTGTAATGATTTAAATCATGTATGACATGTACTTTAAACAAAAACTAGAGAATGAAAAAAAAAGTAGCTTAACTTTATTCATAATCCTGATTCATAACTTATAGTACTATAGGCAAAATTTTGGCCTAAACTTTTGGTTAAACGGTATTTGATCAGCATTGCAGCGTCTAATTCAAAGAGATATATCGTATATGTATATATGTATGTATATATGTATGTATATATATATATATATATATATATATATATATATATATATATATATATATATATATATTTAGATTTGTACACTCATGTATTCAATGTGTAATACAATTACCTTTTGATTACTTCATGTACATAACATATGAGTCAAACAATAGAAAACACAGTTCTGCTCATGGGTAACTTGCTATACTTCAGCAATTCCACTGATTATATTTCATCATCACCAAAAGCACAGCCTGGTACCTTGTAAACAAAACCTTTTTCCCCCCTTATGCTTGTGTGCAATATGAATCAGACTGTCAGTTTGTGGGCAAAATTAACCTTGATTAAAGATGCATCTGCATGAGTCTAGTAGTGGTGGTACAACTGAGGTCAACAACAGCTTTTTTTAAATCCATGATAAGCATGGAAGAAAAGAAGCCTTTCAGCTTGTTATGGTTTTATTTATTTAAATGCTAATTCATCTTTTTTTCAATCCTCAGACATCAGCTTCAGAGGGGATAAGACATGCCCATAAACCCATTCCTTGCAAACCTGTACCGCCTCAGAAAATCTGAAAATGATCATTTTCTACAAAAGGCCATTGTGGGCTGCTTCTCTGGTAGAAATCAATGGTTCTCCCAAATCTCCTTGAACAAGGCTGATTGCGTGAGACAGATCGAAGAGCACAATAGACTTTCAACTACGGAGCTGTTCTAGTCAGAGACTGGGATTTGTTGAGTTAAGGTATCTTTTCACGTTGTTTTTGAATAAAGAGAAAAATAAGGGAGCTGTAGAAGAGGTGTTTTTTTTTGGTTTTTTTGGTTTTTTTGCCACATATCTTAATGTCAGCTTGTATTGCATCACTGTTTTCACCCACACCAAGCCCTGCTTAATTATGGAATAGCACCAGTGGCCATTTTAATTTAATGCTTTAATAGTTTGTATGTATAAGAAAATATTATTTGCTGTGGTCAATCATGTTGATGCCATGCTGAAAGCAGACGGAGGAAGCCACGGACTTGCTGATGGTGGCGTCTGTTTGTCGATCTGCTGGACTGCATTGCTCATTTGGGTCAAGTGCACGGTAATCAATGATGCCTCTGGGCAGACGAGTCAAAGGCGATATTTCACTTTAGAGGAAAAAAGAACAGAGAGGAAGATCAAAGCCTGGCATGGAAAAGCAGTCCACTGGCCTTGGCTTTGAACTTCATGCTGATATAAACTGAGTCCATCCCTCCACTAAAAAAAAAAAAAAAAATTGTAATAATGAATAGCAATAATCACACATGTCCTACAGCCTGCTAAGTAAGACTTAAATGGATAGTTCAACCAAAACATTTTTAATTCTGTCATTTACTCATCCTCTTTTTTTTGTGTCTTTTTAATAATATAGGAACATTTTGAAGAATCTGCATGCTGCTGTTTTCCATGAATTATCAGTTCGTATAGTGACAGTTTGCCTGAAAAATAAAAATAACATGGAAAAAATGCTATTTCACTATTTTCGAAACTTGTGAAGAAATTAAAGCAATTATTCTTGATAATATTCCCCTCCAGTGAGTTGATAATTGGAGTGATTCGTAGGAGAAGTCTGATTTATTTGTGAATCAGTTGAACTAGCTCATAAAAAAACAAGCGATGTGATTCGAATAACTTCCTGTGTTTCACATAGTGCAGCTCGGCACTGTGTTCTTTAACACGTGAGCAGCTTGTGATCCATCCAACTCTCTCTCTATGCTGTGAATTTGGGTCACTTATAAAGTGCCAGCTATCTTCTCAAAATTGTAATGAGAATATTTGTCTGTGTCTTTCCAGCAGTGTTTCATCGAAATTAAAGCTCTATAGTTTAAAGTTTGAATGAATGAAATTACGACATTAGTATAGTACATGACATTAGTATTGTCATTTTACAGTGGTTCTGTATATGGTATTACTAAGATTAATAAGATTCTTCATCAGATTCAGAAAAAGATATTCCTACTTTTTTGTATGATCACATGTCTGTGAAAAACAAACAAACAAACAAACAAACAATAAACTCAAAGTATCAATATGTTCACACAGCAATTCACACAATTCTATTTTTTGGGGGTTGCATGGTTATACAAGTTTGAAACACCATGAGGATTAAGTGTTAGTTTAACCAAAAATGAAAATTGTCATAATTTACTCACCCTCATGTCGTTCCAAATCTTTTTATTTTTTTATGTGGAACACAAAATAAGGTAATTTGAAGACTGTTGGTAAGCAAACCATTTTGGTAACCATTGACTTCCATTGTATATACAAAACAAACCAACACTGTTGGTTTAATGTTCCACAGAAGGAAATAAAGTAGTACAGGGTTGAAATGACACGTGGATGAGTAAATGATAACATAATTTTCATTTTTGGGTGAACCATCCCTACTTCAGATGATAATAATAATAACATAATACATCTAGATAACTCATGTAAAATAAAAGGTTTTTAAACAAGATTATGACCTCTCTCTCTCTCTCTCTCTCTGAAATTCTGAATTATTATTCATAACATCAAATAAATCAAGGTATCACATAAGCAAAGGTCTTTGAGAATGATTTCTGCCTCATGCTTTTTGCATGTTATTCTTAACAGCAGAAGCTGGTTTTAATTGCAGGGAGCAACAGCTTAGGATTTAATTGCAACAGATTGCCTGAGTTGCTTTGTCCATTCTTGTCTACCTGCTGGTTCCATGTTCCACCCTTACCAACAGAAATAACAGTACCTTTCATTTAAAAACCCACTAACCACAACCGTGAGCTTTAGCCCAAATGAAGGCCATTCAGAGTAAAGCCATTAATGGCCACTCATCCACAAAACGTCAGTTCTGTGGCGAGAATATAAAGAGCATATGCGTCGGTAAAAAGAACAGTGATATTTTGCTCAAGCCCTGTGTATTGAATTGTGATATTTTGTGACATTTAGCAGTTGTCATTGTGCTGCGTACGTATGTGCTGAATACTGATATATTGTGGGTCTGTGCAAGCAAGTGGCACTTAAAACGTGAACAGAACAGTTGAAAATCGAAATCCGAGTTTTCTGAGATCTGATTTTTTCAAATCTGTTCTGGTAATGTGTGGTTTGCTCATAGAAATAATCAAGGACTTACAAGTATTATTTTTGTCTTATTCTGATAACATTTTCTTTGCTGGCTATTCATGGTCCATTAACCAGTGCAATATTAGAGTAGGCTACATGCCACTTATTTCAAATTTTCTTTGTAGGCTGTAAGGTCAAGACTAACACACACTTGTTGGGTTTATTCAAAGGTGACAATGTCACACAATCTTGTTGGACGCAACAGTGTCAGAAACCTTTTGTGAGAGTCGTGAAAGCTGTGCTAATGCAACACTAAAGTAACCTTGTCTCTTGGAAATCCTGTTATTCAACTAATTTGTGATTCCTAGCACTTTAAATCACAACTTTAATTGCTGAGTATGTCATGATGTGCTCTTTAGATTACAGTTGTATAGTTTATAATTGAATGCAAAAGACGATGCAAATGCATAACACCAAAACCCGCCAACAGGCTTTAGCTAAGAATTGATTCTATAGAGTTCATGGGCAGTATAATAGTAAAATCTCAAAGAGATGAAAAGTAATTTAACAGCTCTCATGCTTTGATACTCCTTTGTGCTGTTGTGTCAACATATTTCAGAAGGTTTTTAATATATACAGACTTAGCTATTGGTGTAACTAGGAATGTATGGTGCAAAAACACTTGATGGGCCACATCAACCTACAAGAATGAACACATTAATCATATTTTGTTAACTCGTGTTGTTTCAGTACTAAATTCTCAAAGAACCTTTTCACAAAATATGTGAATTTCTTCATTTTCTTTGACACTAGCTAAAATTATATCTTATTAGTTCCTGCAGTGTATAAAATAATTAGGTATTTTCAAGTGCTATATATTAATGTTTTTTTTTAAGAGTAAAATAAGAACATTTAGCCTAAATAGTAACTTCGGTAATGCATTAGAAATCGTCATGTAATAGCATGCCTTATATAATCAAACATGTTACAAGCTTTTGGAAACTTTGTTGCTGGAGAGGCTGAAAAGGCAATAAAAAAAATTTGAATTATTACTTTGTCACTTTGATTTGTTTTTAGAAATCAGCTAGACCCAGACCCCACAAAAATGAGAGTAGTAACATATTACAATAGTAGTAATTTTATACATAAAAAAATATGATTGACTGGTCAACACATTTATTAATTGATTAACTTATTTAATTTATTAATTGATTTTTACTTGACACTGAACATTCTGATGCACCGGTAGTTGACATAATTTTTGTAAGTGATCGGAATCAATATACTTACCACCATGTAGAACCCCCTAGCAACCACCCAGAACAACTTAGCAACTGCCTAGATAATAAGTTAGATGTCTATTTAAATTTGAATATGTTTTAAACTTCCAGGCAAGGCTTTGTCAAGCCAACATTCAAACTTTTTTGTTTTAATTATTCTAAATATTCTTAATCAAATTGCCTTTGTAAGTTGCCAGGCAACTCTACAAATTAAGGCATGCAAAGAAACATCCCTTTACTGAATAATGTATTTGTAGTATAACTAGAGGGAGCCTTTTGAGCCTTCAAAATGTTAGTCCTAATTAAAATAAAAGGGTTGTGTGTTGAGATCTGCTGAGTTTGAAACACAGCTGTTAAAAGCTCAATTCAGCTGCAAGACTTTGGTCTTCACATTGCAGTCCTTATATCTGGTTCCCCATGTGAATGCTTACAAGTTGGTAGAAATGAATAATGAACAACTTTTCTTGAAATTAGTTGATGCGATTATTTTTATGTTCAAATTTGCACATTCAGTGTGGGACATCATGTGATATTTTTTAAATGAATATTTTTTTCATTTATCATTTACTCACCCTCATTTCTGTGGAACACAACAGAAGATATTTTGAAGAATGTTAAACCAAGCAACATTGGAGCCCAATGATTTTCATTTTATGGACAAAACAACAACAACAACAAAAAAAAAAAAAAAAAACACTGAAACATTTATCAAAATATCTTCTTTTATGTCCCACATAAGAAAGTAAGTTATGTTTGGAACATATAATGACATGCATGATACCATAATTTTCATTTCTGGCTTCCTTTAGCTATTTTGACATTTGGATTGAAAATGTATGGACATTAGCAGCTGTTATTAAAAAAAAATATATTTGAATGCTCAGTGTCATCATTGACGTCTCATTGAATGAGTTTGTAAATGTCAGCGGTTGTCAAGTCAAGTCAAGTCACCTTCATTTATATAGCGATTTTCACAATACAGATTGTATTTACAGTGATAGTAGGGAATTAATGCAACAAAGATGTTTTGGCTGTACTGCAGCTCTAGAAGAAAGTCATTGTCTAGCTTCAGTAAGTTTTTAATTGATTAATTTCCTTTGTAAAAATCATTAGATATTAACATAGGGGCCACTTACACAACACCATTTTCAACAGAAAACAGAAAACTTTTAATGCATTCTGGCTGTTCATTTACATGACAACGGCAGATTGGTGGCCTGAGAATGCAAACATTGAAGTAGGTTTCGAAGTGCAAGTTCTTGAAAACAGGTTTTGAAAGCGATACCGTTATCATCTCTGTGAAAACTTCGAAACATGAATCTGTGAAAACGGTGATGGCATGCACATGTTTAATCTATAGGCCTGCGCGTTTCAATGCGTATGTGCACAGGCACGTATTCTTTCTTTACAAAGTGACATCGCCAATTTTGTCTGAATGCACAATACATCGTTTTTAGCCGTTTCTGTGAATGCATGTGAATGGGAATCATTTTGATAACGTTTTCATCTGTACAGAGGGAAAACGTTTGTTGTAAAAAAAACGTTTGTTGTTTGTTGTGTCGATGAGGCCTTTGCAGGGAATAGGCTAGTTGAAACAGTCTCTGCTGACACTTCAGGGATGCGTTGTGGTCATGTCTAGGTGCAGGTCCATCATCTGATCTGAATCCGGCCTGGATACGGCTGAGTATGGTTAGCCTCGGGATACACAGGCACATCTACGCTAACTAATATTAGCGTAGATGCCATTCTTATTATGATGTAACGAGTACATCCGGTGTTTAGGCGATGTGTTGCCGGTTCCGGCTGACCTGAATAGGACTTTGTTTTTTTAGCTGCACTCCATTTTTCGGGCTGCTCTTTTAAGGGCTCTCTCAATAAGTGTTCTTATTGTATCACGGCGTTGGACTATTTTATTTAATCTTCTTTAAGCGCAAAGGAGCAACTGTGTCTAATATGTTAGAAAAGAGAGAGTCAATAGTTTCTGTTGCAACATCGAGTTCTTCTAATCTATCTAGTATGCTCTTTAGTGATAGAAGTGATAGTTCTACTTTATTTGTAACAGGGTTGCTTTGCAACCTTGGCTAAATGGAGTATAGACAAGACTAGATAATGATTTGAGATGTTATCACTCTGCTGCAGAATTTCAACAGCATTAACATTGATTCCATGTGATAATATTAGATCTAAAGTATAATTACGTAAAATGAGTGGGTCCTGACACGTGTTGTCTAACTCCAATAGAGTTTAGAATATCTCTAAATGCCAATCCCAATGCGTCTTTTTCATTATACATGTATATTAAAATCACCAACAATTAGGACTTTATCTGCAGCCAGTACTAACTCTAATAGTAAATCAGCAAATTATTTGATAAAGTTTGTATGGTGCCCTGGTGGCCTGTATACAGTAGCCAGCACAAATGTTACACTAGATGGCATTACATAAAGCACCATCACTTCAAAAGAATCACAGATGTGATAGATTACATGCCATTGTTTAAAAAATCCTGCCGCTGCAGTATTTCAATTATGTTTTTGATTTCCCCATTCTTTTTAGCTTTCATTTCTATGTATTTATTTTCAGAAGATCACATCATATATTTTAATATTCATGAGACATGAAATACAGAGTGATGCCTAACAAAAAAGCTTGAAATGTGATCGTATCTGACATAAGATTATGACTACACACAAGAAATAACAAATGATGTGATGTGTTTTCTCTTTTCAGAGGATGAGATTTGAATGCAAATACAAATGTTAATAGACATGTTCAAATATACGCAGTTTGCGGTTGTGTATGCATATGTGTGTGTGTTTGTCTGTATGTGCGTCTGAGCTGATAAGAAAAAAATGGACGTGTATTTCTCACAGCTGGAACACTTCGCACGCTGCATCCAGCAATACCACTTTGCAAACCATTCAAATCAACTCACGCCAACATGCTCGCATGCGCTGCAGCTGCATGTAATCAAAATTATTCATGATTCACACCTCTGTGTGTGACTCCGTACCGTGAAGATAGAATAAAAACGCCATTTGTGATGAAACAACATTGATTGGCCAACATTACTTTGAGCGGCCATTATGGTCCATCTTTTATCCCAGCACAGTTGCAGTATCTTGATAGAATGCTTGTGCTTGCTGCTGAAACTGGACTGGGCTGTTTTGGCAAAGGGTTTTTATATTTGAATGAGCATAAGGCGGTGATTAGCTGGACAATTGCTGATGTATTGGGTAGCTTTTATCTTGCACCAAAAAAAGGAAACAATTAACTCAATGCAAAGCTAAGATTATTAAATAATGTAACAACATTCCAGTAACAATGTTTGCACAAAAAGTGTTTTCAGTCATATTTTATTCTTTGATTTTTATGATTTGATGACAATTCAATTCCACAACAACTGTGAATTTAGTTTAAAAAGGGAATCTTCGTGATCATGACCTGTTTATTCTTGTTAATGATTATGGTTAAGTGATGATTTTCCTAAATGATATCCAGTTCAATTTGAATTTCAAAAAACATTTCTAGTTTAGTCTTGTTGAAAGGGCACTTGAGTTTATTATCGAGGCTGTGTGGTTACATAAGACTAAAGGTTATGAAGTACAGATTATTAAAATTTTAGATAGTAGAATTTCTAAAGTGGACTAACTATAACTTTGCAACTACATGTCAACTCACTCTCAGAGTATTTGTAGATTGTTAGGTTAGGCTTATTAGAATAGGTTGACATGTAATTGCAAAGTTACTTATAGTCGAATGTCTGTTGGAGTACCTTCAAAATAAAGTGTTAGCAGATATTAAGCATAAAGTTTACTAATGATCTATGACTGGTAGTTGACATGTAGTTGTCATGTATAGGTGTCTGTAGAAATCACACAACGATGGAGAATACAATATTTATCGGTAACACTTTACAATACTGTTCCTTCGTTAATGAATAACTACACAGGAACAAATGAGTAACACACTATTAACTTTCTAGTAACTACTATTAATTAACAATAAACTATTATTAACAAATAAGTAAGTAATAGCGCTCAGTTGAATGTGGTTCAGTATTAGCTAATCAATAGCAATTTCGTTCCGATGGATTTGGCAACACTTTAGTCATTACTAGTGTGTTCCCATGATCTTCACTTTAGAATACTGATCCAAATTATTAGTAGTTCCTTTAGAAGGATGTAGTAACACTTAATTCATTACTAATGGGTTACCATTACCTTATATTATACATTATGTATTATTAATATTAATTATGAACCTGTATTTAGTTCTTAGTAGTCTTCAATGAGGTATGGAAAATAGTAGTTACTGATTAGCTACACTGAAAAAAATGTCTAACCCTCCCAAATCAAAAATTTCAAGTGACCGATAACATCTAAATTTTTCAATTGGCCCAAGTGAAATTCTTGTTGCAATAGTCTGTTAACATTGGCTCAATGAGAAATAATACGTCAGACTAATTGAAAAATGTAGATGTTATCGGTCACTTGAAATTTTTGACTTGGGGATGTAATTTTTTTTTACAGTGTATTGTGAACTACCACATTTGACTGAGCGCTATACTTACTCGTTTGTTAATCAGAGTTTCTTTTTATAGTAGTTAATAGTAGTTACTAGAATGTTAATAGTGCATTACTCATTTGTTCCTGTGTAGTTATTCATTAATGAAGGAACAGTATTCTAAAATGTTACCGAACTATCTTCAATAGCAACACTTTAGAAAACGCAGGAAGCAGAAAATAAATCAAACATGTAAACTTAAACGACAATCAACACTGAACAAAGCATTGTGTGAACTGAAGGCTAGATACAAAAGGTATGCTAATCAACAGAAACTGAAACAGGTGCCTGACAATCAGTAACCATGGAAACTAACTAGTGGTGGGAAAATGGGAACAAAGGAAACCGGTACAGGAACTAAACTAAAACAGAACATACATGTGACACAGGGAGGTTGCTATACAATGCTAAATCAGATACAATACATATGTACAATTGACCTTTCGCCGGCCCCTCCCCCAAAACGGCCATTGTCCAATCACACATCATAGCAACCGTTACTATGTGAGCAGGTCCGACAAACATTATCAAGATGGTGAAGCGTGTGCCCATGGCGTTTGTAAATCGGACACTAGATACCCCGAGAGATTGTCTGGAGGAGTCGTGTTCTTTCCATTCCCAAAGCCGAAAACACAAACAGTGTGGACGGCCCCACTCCCAGTTAAATGTGTTTAACATTACGAAGCATAAATACGTCTGCTGGCTGTGGTATCGATGGCTAACGTTACTTAATTATTATTTTTTTTTTTTCTCATCTGAAAAACTATCCTATCTGTAACTCAAAAAAACATAATATTGTCTGAACCGCGATTTTTATGATCCGTTGCCCCACTAATAAATATTATGGTCTCAACCGCGATTTTTGTGATCCGTTGCCCCCCTAATAAATATTATGGTAAGTGCATTATGAAAGACAATCAAGGAAAGTTATTTAGATGCAAATTAAGGCTATGTCTGGTTAAACAGTTATTGTGTGATTTCGTTTATTGTGCTTTGTCAACTTGAAGCATGAATTTGAGAAAGAAAATCATTTTTGGAAGAAAATGCACCACATACATACTTTTGTCAATTATATAAGTTATAGCTAAAAGATTGTAAAAGCTTTCAGTTCTCCCTGCCTAATTGTAGTTGAAAAGTCAAATTAAGCTTGATTAATGATATAGTGACTGATCAAATAAACTACAGCATCGGGAATATAACTCCCATGTGTTTTGCAGCATTTAAAATTTCAGTCATTGTGTTATGTGAAAAAACACACATACGAAATTATTGCTGACAGCACTTTTATTTTCAGAGAGTTTTTTCTTTCACACAAAAACACAACAGTAAGTGTCTTTCAATGCTTTTAAACACTTGATTCCTCGTTCTTTGTCATATCACAAATGATGTGTGAACACCAGTAAGCATTAGCCTCGATAGAGACGTAGATAGTAGTCGTGTCTCCTTCATTGCGTATTTTTATATTTTGAATATATCCCTCCACTGCACTCTGTAACCCCTTTTGCCTCGATCTGGAGGATATCTCAGAGGTATTGCTCCAAAAATGGTCACTGACACGCACGGGTATACCTCTTTCCGTCATGGCAATCTGTCGCGCTGGTCGTGTTTGACCATTTGTTTGTCGGACGTAGCAACAGTAACTAAGGGGGGCGGGGCTCGGCGAAAGGTCAATTAACCTGGAAATCCAGATCTAAATCTGAAAGATTAATGGTCTGGCATCGACTAATGAATATCGGCCAGCTCGAGGGGCGGCACCAAGCATGCATTTGAAAATCTCATTGCACGCAATTGGATAACACTACGACCAATCACAACAAGCTCCATACGCTTCGCTACCAGTGGAGCTAACTGGTAGATAGACTCTTGCCGTATCCGTTCGGCAAAACAGCAAAAACGCCTTCTTGCAAAGGAACGATTCGAGCTCCGTCTTCTGTTCCTCTTTTAGATAATGAGTCTAACTCGTTCATTGTAGTGGCCAAAGCCGTTTCAAACAACTGGTGTTCATCCATAGCCATATCTTGCAATGTTTACTAATGACTTTGACGTCACAGCGCTGTCGTCATCTGTTTAGCTCGCCTCTGGCCCGCCTATTTCAGATAACCCGAAGTGATTGGTGCAGCTCGGATACAAGGGCATATTTAATGAGCATCATTACTCGACGACAGAGTAACTCGCTGAGCAAATTCAACTTGTGCTCTCGCAAGAACTCTGGATTTCCAGGGTAGTGTACAATAACAATTTTCAGAAAAAAATAACATTACAATGTCGAGAAATCAATTTCAATAGTACATTTGGTCATTTTGGGTACATTTGTCATTTAATGAGATCTCCTAACATATATTGTTAGTGCCGAGAATTTTCATGTGAATAAATGCATAGATCCGTAAATCTTATTTTTGCACTTTAATGGTCTGGTAGAACTTTTGCCAAGCGTGTCTGAGGTTATGGGTTCTAATCTGCACTCGTATATATATATATATATATTTTTTTTTTTTTTATCAAACCCTAATATGTTCATCAGTAGTTGTATGTCCAGCAGGGACACGTTTGTGTGTATTTTGTTTTGTGATTTCACCAGAACGAATAGAGAGTCTCCGCAACGGTGGAGATCGTTACTGAAGGCCCTGACTGAAACCCCACAGTAGTTGCAAAGTTACTTATAGTTAGTAGTTGTCATGGTTAAGTGGATGAAGAGAGGCGCACGACGAAGAAGGATTCAATTGCAATAATCTTTAATCCAAAAGCATGAGAGGAACATAGGGAAACAGGATAGCACACTCTAACACAGGCAACATGAACATTAATACAGGACAAAGACAAGACTCAAACTGAAGGCTTATATACAAAGCAAACAAGGGAGAAAACGAGGTAATTGACAAGTCACAGGTGAATGGGATTAACTAATGAAACACATGAGGAATACTGGGTCAAACGGAAAACACAGAAGACAAATTCAAAAACAAAGGCAAAACACAGCTGACCATCCCTGACAGTAGCATGTCTAAAGTGGAATAGAAAAAATTATAAAGTGTTACCATACAGATCTATAATATTCCGGCTGCACAAATCATAGTTTGAATGTATTCACCATAAGTCACATTATGGACATAATTGAGTATAGTTGTTCAGTTGTTTCTGATCAATTCTTGTGAATGCTATACTTCATACCTTTACATTTCTTGCTTTCCTCTTATGTCAGAATTAGATGTTGTGTGTATAATTTTGAGTGCAATTTCAAAAACATCATTTTTAGCAGCACATTTCCTTTGGTCTGTTTGTTGTTATAAAGGGGAACAGGTTGTTATGAGATATTACAGTCAATACACTTTCGTTTAACTCAGTGTTTTGGGAGGCCCAGCCTTAGGGTCTGTAGTTTAATTTTAACTTGGCAAACACAGGATTGAAGCTTTAAAGAACCTTCTTAAGGCTTAAGTTGCATATAAACGTGTGGGCCTGTCATTATATCAGATTTTCACTAAACAGTTATTGTGGCAATGAGTTTCTAGCCTGGGTTTCCCCATGCTGCCTTGAGCGCAGCGCGATTTTATTCACGCTGCTAGTCAGCATGGATTCCATGGACCAGATTTTCGCCTCAGCTAGGGAACCAATCACAGAACGGGGAGGGAGCAGCAAGACGATGACGACATCTATGCGACACACCGAAGCAGTTTGTTTATATCTATGGATCCAACATGACAGACGTAAAAATATATGCATATTTTTAGGAACACATCTACAAAAATATGCCTGTATTTCAAGTTGATAAAATAATTTAAAATCCACATCAGTTTATTTGTGCCGACGCGCCACGCCCTCCCAGGATCTATAACGTTACCTAGGCTACTTTCACTTTTAAAAATTCATCATAACCGCGCGCGCGATCTGCTTGCAGTCGTCGAGATGGATGCTGAGGAGTTGAAGAAAAGAATAGCTAGTGGAGATTGTAAAGTTGTCGACAATACGTCATCAAAAATCAAGTCCAGTGTGTGGGAGAAATTTGGAGTTATCTGAAGAAAATATTGTGAAAGGCTTTGCTGCAAACATTTTCGTGTTGGATAGCCGCAAATGTGGAACTTCATCCTTGAGGAAGCACGCAGAAACTGTGGTAACAAAGCAGTTCTATCGAACGGTATTTTTCATATTTAACACTGTTAAGTGCAGGGCGTGTTTGAACCCAAAATGGTCAGATGTAGGCTAGACGAAATTGCGTGGCATATAGTGTTGTAGCCGCGTCTGTTCCTACTGGAAAAATGTTATAAGGCTACTCAGTTTTGTGGTAACGTTAGCCATGTTCTTCATGTATCGGCCTTTTGAGAGCTTCGGCTGAAGTTGTCCTTGTGTTAATTGTCATGTAATAACTTCTGTATGACCTGGCAATAAAAATGTTTGTAAGTGTGTCTATAATGTGATAGTCTAAACTGATTTTATTTCGGGTGTCGGTTCTATTTTAAGCGGGTCAGGTGCAGATTTTAATTAGTGCTGCTGTCGGAAAACAGGTCGGGTGCGGTTTTAAGCACTGCGGGTACGGGCGGGTGCGGATTTACAAAATCGGACCCGTGCAGGACTCTGGTGTACACATAAATCTCTGACCCATCGTCGTCTTCTTCGTTGAATATCTGTCGCTCTACATACGTCATCTGGTATAATTGAAACGATTGGCTATGAGCTACTGTGGCGGAGCTGAAACACTACAAAAACAAATTAAATCATTAAATCAAGGTTGTCTCCGCCCATTTCCGTTGCTAAGTGGGGAAAAAGGAAATGAGGTTATCACATAAAAGGAGGAACTTATACTGAAGGAATGGAGAGAGAGAAAGTGTTGAAAAAGACGTGAAGTTTGTTGTTACGAGGGCGATTTATCGAGGTGAGAACCGGAAAGCCTCAATAACAGTCGAACGCCAACTGAAAGTAACCACATGAACTGAACTCTGTTGGTAATTCCGTGGTGGATTAGTAAATGCAAAAGAAGGTGTTGTTTTCCCTTACCTGGGAGGCGGTGACGCAATCGTCAGCGGGTAGAACGCTGTGCCTCTGCTGGAGCGGATGCGGGAGAGTAAACCGCTCTCCACAACGATGTCTTCAGCGTGGAGCGTGTAAAAGAACCCAAGCGTTAAGTGTTAAGGACCGTCTGGATCCTGTGGCTGTTTCCATTTACCATCCAACAGAGTTTCACCACTGCTAAAGGCTACGGCGTGGCTGTATTCGCGGCTGGTTTTTTCCAAACACTCACACAAATTCACCTCTGCACTTTCCACATCCGGGTTATCCGGTCCCCCACAAACTAAGTAGTGACAGAGCCCATAGACATGTATAGAAAGGCTAGATAGCTTACCGGCGCTGAGAGCCAATGGGACCTGACGACGTCACACGGCGGCCATCTTAGGACAGGACCGCTCGTCCAGTTATAACATTAAAGTCTATTGTGCATGTAGTGCTGAAATAACTATATTTTGCTCAATTTTCAACCGATTTTCAAACGGCTTGGTGTGTCATAAACGTCAGGGATGCGGCTATTTAACTGCATACTTGTGAAAAATTATAGCCACAAACGACATCAGCACAAATCATAGCCACGTTAATAAGGTTTGTAATAAACCAAACCGTTTGTAAATCCGTCAAGAATTCAGCAAGTTACGAGCATTTTAGTTGGCGTATGTCACTCACCTTCCGTCCACAGCAGCAGGGAGCAGCAGCGCAGTCTCCTGACCTAAGATGGCCGCCAAGTGACGACACAGCTGACTCCGCCTTGAGCCATCTAGCCTTTCTATACATGTCTATGACAGAGCCCGTCTACGGAGAGCCTTGGCACTTCCTATTAGCCCCATTGTATCGATCTTGGTTGCAGTTCCATTAGAATTCCACTGGAGGTGATCGCGGGCGAGTGCAGACTGAATGGAAGTCTATGGGGCTAGACTGCTAAATTTGTCTCTTTCACCCGATTGCCGTTGAGAAATCTCAGATTTTATTGTAGGTTTTGCAAGTTCAACATGGGTTATAGGTCGAAAATTGAATGAACGAGTACTTATGTCCTTTCGATTTCTTACAGGTTGAGTTGTTGTTGCCCATAACACGCTAGCATTCTGCTAATGAACGCTGATTGGTCAGTGAAGGACTGATTACGACCAGATATACCGCTTGATGGCATCGTGGCATCCGAAGCGGGACCAGAAACAAACAAAACAAAAACTCTTCTAGCACGTGTATTTACCTGTGTCAGCTGTGTTGTCGATGCCTCGAGAGAAAATAAAGTGCCGAGCGCGAAAGCACCAAAGCGACTGAAGGATTCCCGTCAAGCAGTATCTCTGGTCGTACGATGTGTATGATGTCATTGACATTTTAAAAGACTTTTTAAAGCAAATAAGTGACTCTAAAAAATCTAACACCCAGCAATGTGTAATTTCTTTGCATCTCCTTTCGAATACAACATTCAAATTACTAGACAAAAAATTATATCCTGAGAAAAGTGGATTTTGATGGTTTAGCGTCATAGACCTCATTCTGCACTCGCCTGCGAGCGCCCCCGCATGGACAGAGACGTGTTACTGCAGCCAGTCCAGAAACCGGAGTAACCAGAGAGTGCCAATTCTCTTCCTATTAGACATTCTCTGGTAGTGAGTAATATATATTTTTTTATTTTGGCCCGTTTTTTTTTTTTTTTTTGTATTTTTGATATATTTTTGTTGTTGTTGAGAAAATCTGATTCTGTACCTGGAAGAACAAACTGTTGAATCCGTGGTCTTTGTAAAGAAGATTGGTCTGGGAATTTAAAGTGGTTGTATATTTTTTCCTTTTTGTTCTTTTATGTGTGAAATGGTATGAAATACAGACATTTCTAAACTGATTCTGAACTGTCCTTGGTGATTTTTCTTTTTGATTTTGTGTATGTAACTGGTGGCATCTGAGCTATCTGGGTTATTGTTCTGAAAATATTGACAGGGTTACACCTGTCTGGCGCCCGAACTTACTAATTTTTATTTGAACAATCATTGGTTTGAATTTTGAATTTATTAGTGGGGCCACCGTTACAGAAATGGCGCCCGAACAGGGACTTGAAACTTGAAAACCTGGAACCTGAAATTTGTAATCTGTAAACTTAAATATATTATCTCTTTGAACTGGTTTGTTTGGGATTTTCTCCTGTGAACTGTCTGTTGCATTATCCGAGTGGATGTTTAACATTTTTATGATCATTTGAACTTTGGTGAATTGTGCGGTGGTCTATTCAGCAGACTTTTGAGAACGTTTGGGCTAAATTGTAAAAAAAAAAAATAATAATTAAAAAAAAAAACTTTTGTGAAGTAACCACTCTGGTTTGTTATTTTGGTGCCCCATTTGCCTAAAAGAAATTGAGTTCGGCCAAGTAGTGTTTTCATTACTTAATTTTTTTTAATTTTAACATTTCACCATTGACCATTGCTACATACATACACGTCACCCATGGCCCATACCCCTCCACCACAATCCACTTTTGTGGCAATTGATCCTCCAGACATTGCAACACCCAACTGGCCCCTGGTGCAACAAACTCCACAGCGACCCAGACAACCACCTCATGTTCCCACTTTCTACTCCACCCCCACACAGTTTCACCCTCCAAGAACCCATGTGCAATTTTTCACTCCACCACCAGGGGAAAGGGCTCCTCCTCCACCGACTGTTGACATGCCGTTGTGCACTTCCATGGAACTGACACCTCCTTCTGGAACACAGCATGACTTGCCTGCGGTTCTCCCAACGCCTGGCAGAGGAATGTATCAATTATCAGAGCACGTACAAGGGAACTGGGATATCCTGTTTAAGTGTCTCAAACAGCAGGACACAGCTTTGAAAGTACTCACCCAGGAACTTGCAACTACCACTTCACAGCATGATGCCAAGATTGAAACCTTGACTGCTAAGATAAAATCCAACCATCAGCAGCTTCAGACCACGGTCACTGCTCTAAAACAACATGATGAAGAGGATAC
The DNA here is from genome assembly GCF_965113295.1 of Leuciscus leuciscus. Classification (NCBI taxonomy): domain Eukaryota; kingdom Metazoa; phylum Chordata; class Actinopteri; order Cypriniformes; family Leuciscidae; genus Leuciscus; species Leuciscus leuciscus. The sequence goes on from NC_138743.1 coordinate 24,549,994, forward strand.
TGATCAGCTGTCAAAAGCCATGAAGGTGATGGTAACAGGAGAACTGCAGAAAAGTGAGCGCACCATAGTCTCTGAAGTCCGATTTATGGTGGAACAATTGCAACTAGAGGTACAGAAAGACATCCAGGGAGTGCAGCAAAGTACTCGAAAGGATTGTGACCAACTTTTCCAGGAGATCAGCCAATGTAGTGTCCAATTGAATACCGTAAGTGACTCCTTGAAAGAGCTGAAATCAGAAATAAGCAGTTACTTAAAATTCCCTGGGAAAACAGTAACTGACTTTCCATCAATGACACTAAAATCACCTCCTCGCTCCACTGCTGCAGAAGGTGAAACGTCAAAACCTCACACATCCTCGTCTGTACATCCACCTTCTTCGCATCCAACATCTGTGGTCAAAAGTGATCATTTGAAACTAACCTTCCCCACCTTTGTCAGATCATCAGATGATAGTGACCCTCTGTTATATTTAACCAGATGTCACGACTTTCTGGCATTACACCCCTTAGAGGATACAGACATTCTGGCAACCTTTCGCACTGTCCTTTATGGAACAGCACGGGACTGGTGGGAAGTGGCTAGATCCTCTGTTCAAACATGGAATGAGTTTGAATCCGCATTTCTCGCAGCATTTCTTTCAGAGGATTATGAAGACGAGCTAGCTGAGCGTGTCCGCACCCGTATTCAAGGGGAAAAGGAGTCCATTAGAGATTTCGCTTTCACTTACAGAGCTCTATGCAAGCGCTGGAAACCTTCACTGACAGAGTGTGAGTTAGTCAAATTGATACTAAAAAACATTAAACCATACCTTGCCAGTCAACTTCGCAGCAGAGTAAGTTCAGTGGATGAACTGGTAAAACTTGGGCATCAATTAGAAAAAGACTATGTTCATCAGCTGCATTATGAAGGACGAACCATGACTTCACCTATACCACAAAAACCTACCTCTAACCGCCAAGGTGAAAGACCCACCGTCCAATGCTGGAGATGTAAAGGTCAGCATCCTCCTGGAAACTGTCCACAATACTCCACTTCACCTTTCACATCGCCTCAAGGTCCTTTCCAACCTGCAGGAAACAAGCGAAATTCCCCAGCACAAAACACAGGAGGAGCACCATCAAATAACGCCCTGTCTGTCACACCTCCATCCCAACCATCTACTGTGACTGCCTCTTTTACCTCTAAATGTGAGTCTATACCTCAACAGTTGGTCGTCCCAATTACTATTGGCAGATGGACAGGAAAGGCTATAGTCGACACTGGGGCAAGCTATACTCTTTTACACATGAGCTTATGGACAGAGCTTGCATCCTCTGATCCACTCTGTACTTGGGCTCTTTGTCCTCTCTACTTGGCTAATGGTGAGACCGCTGTACCTATAGGATGGACAACCATTGAAATGACACTCCATAACCAAGTTTTTTCTCTACCTGTAGCCATCCTTTCCACCAAAGCTCTAGCATACTCTGTAGTCTTGGGATTGGATTTTATATTCAACAGTGGTCTTCAGATTAATGTTGCAGATGGAAAATATTCTTTCAAGTCAATTCCCAACAGCGAATATCCTTTCCAGCCTGGACGAGCTAGCATTCCCGCTAGAAGAATCCAGCATCTGAAACAGAAAGCACAACATAAAAATACCGGGAGAACTCTCACATTGTTCAGCTCTATTCCTCCACAGCAAATGCCAGGGGTGTCCCAATCACCAGATAATCTGGATGAAAAAACTTTAATGAAAACCTTGGTAGACACAGCACACTTACCAGCTGAGGGAAAGTGCCAACTGCTTCACCTCTTAGAGAACAATCCTCAAGTCTGTACCCTCCAGCTCGGGAGAACAGCAGTACTCCAGCATTGTCCTTATACTGTCCATCCTGTACCCATCAAACAGCGTCCATACAGATTAACACCAGAGAAACAAGATGTGGTACAAGAACAAGTTAAAGAAATGTTGAAGAATGGGATCATCGAACCATCACACTCTGCTTGGGCCTCACCTATTGTCCTGGTCCCAAAAAAGGACGGCAGCCAGAGATTCTGTGTGGACTATAGGAGGGTCAATGCTATCTCTGAGAGAGATGCCTATCCTCTACCTAATATCACTGAGATCTTGGAATCCCTCTCCGGTGCAGGTATTTTCTCCAGCATTGACCTCAACAGTGGGTACTGGCAGGTGACCATGGAACCTGAGAGCAAGTCCAAGACTGCATTCATCGCCCCATCTGGGTTATAGCAATTCAATGTCATGCCGTTTGGGCTGAAAAATGCTCCAGCGACATTTCAGCGATTAATGGAGACTGTCCTAGGTGAACTGCGAGGAAGAATATGTTTCGTGTATATTGATGATATTATCATTTACTCACCCTCTGTCACCCAACACTTCATTGATCTTCAGACTGTCTTCGACCGATTGCACACAGCTGGTTTAACCATAAACCTAAAAAAGAGTAAATTCTGCCTTCATGAGTTGACATTTCTGGGACATGTGGTAAACACAAAAGGCATCACGGCTGACCCCAGCAAAGTAGAGGCCATACGTTCCTACCCTGTACCCAAGAACCTTAAAGAAGTTCAACGATTTCTCGGTTTGGCGGGATGGTACAATAGGTTTGTGCCCAATTTCTCTCGGATAGCTGAACCTATAAATGCCTTGAAGAAAAAGGGACGTAAATTCCAGTGGTCACCACAGTGTCAACAAGCCTTTGAGAAATTGAAGACATGTCTCACCTGACCTCCAATCCTGGGTCATCCTGACCTTCAGCTTCCTTTTGTTGTCTACACTGATGCCTGTGATTCAGGGCTCGGTGCAGTGCTGACACAAAGGAAAACACATTGCTTGGAAGAAGTCATCGCCTATGGCAGTTGAACGGTAACCAAAGCTGAGATTAATTATTCAGCTACAGAGAAAGAGTGTCTGGCAATAGTATGGGCATTAGAAAAATGGCAATATTACCTTGAATCGAAACTCTTCACAGTAGTCACAGATCATTCAGCTCTGCAGTGGGACATGAATTCCACAAAAACTACAGGACGTTTAATCCGTTGGGCTCTCCGTCTGCAAAAATTTGACTTTGTGGTTGAGTATCGGAAGGGAAAACTCAATGAAGCCCCAGATGCATTATCCCGAATGTATTCCGTACCTGGATGCCATTTGTACTCCACTCAGAAGGAGGACTTCGGATTTCCAATTTCGCCAGTAGACATCTGGGAAGAACAGCACAAAGTTCCGGTAATTATCAAACTATTTCAGTCACTAGCAGACAATGATTCCTCTGTGCAAGATCAATATGAAGTAGTTGAAGACAAGCTGTATCACCGAACTCATCTGACTAATGGGCAAGAAGTACATTACAGAATATATGTCCCGGCCACCCTTGTCCCAAATATTACCAACATTACCATGCGCATCCCTTAAGTGGTCATCTAGGAATTTACAAAACTTACCAGAGGGTGCATCAGGTCGCTTTCTGGCCCTCCATGTGGTCTTCTGTAAAACAATATGTAAAAAGGTGCATGAAATGCCAGACCTTGGAAAATGAGCACCGCAAACCTGGTGGAAAAATTCAACAGACCACTACCAGTCGTCCAAACGAGATGTTGGGAGTAGATATCATGGGTCCACTGCCTCGCAGCTCTCACCAACATGAATATCTACTAGTGTTCATGGATTACTATTTACGGTGGGTTGAACTGTTTCCCTTGCGAAAGGCCAATGCTCAGACTGTTGCTTCACACCTCAGAGAAGAAATCCTCACTCGATGGGGGGTACCTGATTTCATCTTGTCTGATCGAGGCACACAGTTCACATCAGCCGTCTTTCAGGACATCTGTGCAAAATGGAAAGTCACTCAGAAGATGACTACAGCATACCACCCTCAGACAAACCTAACCGAACGAGTGAACAGAACATTAAAACAGATGATCTCAGCATATGTGGATGACAATCATAAAAAATGGGACCAACACCTACCTGAACTACGGTTTGCCATTAATTCAGCGGTACAAGAAACCATCGGTATGTCTCCAGCCAAGCTTCACCTTGGGAGAAAATTACAGGGGCCAATAGACAAGCTGCTGCGTGGGCAAAATCTTGCTCCAACTGCTCCATCTTACGATGTCACAGAACATCTGTCCGAGTTGCAAGCTAGAGCCAAAGAAAACTCCAAGAAATCATCATTAAGACAGCTCCGTAGCTACAACAAAACCCGAAGAGATGTCACCTATAAAGAAAAAGATCGTGTATGGGTGAAACATTTTCCACAGTCAAGTGCACTTCACCATTTTTGTGCTAAACTTGCCAACAAATGGAAGGGCCCCTACAGAATAATAAAACAGCTGGGACCACTGAATTATCGTGTGGCATTAGAAGACACTGGTGAGGATGTGCGTACTGTTCATGTATGTAACTTGAAGCCCTGTTTTCCTACCGCTGAGGAGTTAAACCACCTGGGAAAATCGAAACTTTTGGAAATTTTCCACGAATCCACTGACGAAGATGAAGAGTTTCTTGGTTTCTGACAATGCTACCCTTTAAACAACCCGGAGTTGTTTTTTCCCAGGGGGGAGGAGTGTGGCGGAGCTGAAACACTACAAAAACAAATTAAATCATTAAATCAAGGTTGTCTCCGCCCATTTCCGTTGCTAAGCGGGGAAAAAGGAAATGAGGTTATCACATAAAAGGAGGAACTTATACTGAAGGAATGGAGAGAGAGAAAGTGTTGAAAAAGACGTGAAGTTTGTTGTTACGAGGGCGATTTATCGAGGTGAGAACCGGAAAGCCTCAATAACAGTCGAACGCCAACTGAAAGTAACCACATGAACTGAACTCTGTTGGTAATTCCGTGGTGGATTAGTAAATGCAAAAGAAGGTGTTGTTTTCCCTTACCTGGGAGGCGGTGACGCAATCGTCAGCGGGTAGAACGCTGTGCCTCTGCTGGAGCGGATGCGGGAGAGTAAACCGCTCTCCACAACGATGTCTTCAGCGCGGAGCGTGTAAAAGAACCCAAGCGAGCTGTGTTAAGGACCGTCTGGATCCTGTGGCTGTTTCCATTTACCATCCAACAGAGTTTCACCACTGCTAAAGGCTACGGCGTGGCTGTATTCGCGGCTGGTTTTTTCCAAACACTCACACAAATTCACCTCTGCACTTTCCACATCCGGGTTATCCGGTCCCCCACAAACTAAGTAGTGAGTAATATATTTTTTTTATTTTGGCCCGGTTTTTTTTTTTTTTGGTTTTTTTTGTTGTATTTTTGATATTTTTTTGTTGTTGTTGAGAAAATCTGATTCTGTACCTGGACGAACAAACTGTTGAATCCGTGGTCTTTGTAAAGAAGATTGGTCTGGGAATTTAAAATGGTTGTATATTTTTTCCTTTTTGTTCTTTTGTGTGTGTAACTGGTGGCATCTGAGCTATCTGGGTTATTGTTCTGAAAATATTGACAGGGTTACACCTGTCTGGCGCCCGAACTTACAAATTTTTATTTGAACAATCATTGGTTTGAATTTTGAATGTATTATTGGGGCCACCGTTACACTACGTACAGGCGCATTTGATAGACATTTGTAGCGCCCAATAAACGGCTCTGGGCATTCGTAAACCACGCCTCAAATACGAGAAAATGAACATGTGGTTCCCAGACCATGTCTCAAAGAGAAAGTGGTCTGACGTTAGCCAGGCTAATGAGTTTCATGATTACGGTGTTAGTGATATCTATTGAAATAAAAATGTATGATAATAAATAATGCTATCAGTCAATTTCATTTTTGACTTTCAATTTTTTGTTTTGTTTTGTTTTTTGGCCAATGAATGAGTGTAGTAGGCAGAAAGAGAGTTTATAACCATAACTGTACATTTGTGGTGCAGTAGCTCCAAACTCCCAAAAGTTACATTGTGTAGCTTTAAAGCTTAAAAAAAAAAAAAAAGAATTAATTATTTAATTCCACAGTTAACTACATGGGAAGCAAACCTATGGAGACTCTTCTCTCTTCTAGAACCTTAAAGAGTTCGTTCAGGTGCTTCATATGTAGAATATTTTAGGATTCTCATCATGGCATCATTTCATTGGTTTAGTTTTAATTTGTTTTTGTTTTAATTCATTTTTTATAATTTTTGTACTATTTAATTAAATAGCTTGCAAACATACTATATTAAAATAAAATAACCTGATACACACAAAATATTATGCAATCATTTAAGACATTTCTCCTTATGTAAAACCTTTTTGGCATGAAGAGTTCTTTAAAATTGAGTCATTTAAAATTTTTAAATAGAACCCCACTGAACCCTTTTTTTCCCTAAGAGTGTGCACAGATTCTCCATAATGTTATGTAAACATACTGTAACTAATTACAGCTGAATATATATCTTTCATAAAGATATTTATGACATTGATTTACATGAAATATGACCTTGCTATAGTTTTTACACTTCAATAGTTAACTAATGAGATCTAAGTAAGAGTGGGCTAGACGAGTGCCTATACATCTCTTCCTCCTCCTCTTCATCCAGTGGCAGTTACAAATCTGTTTAATAGTTTATTTTACAGATAAGTATCCTAGGTAGTATGTCAGTCACAAGTAGCTATTGAACTGTGATTAGACCTCAAACCAGACGATATGAATGCAGCGTGTTAAACTCAAAGACAAGATGCTCATGGTGTTTTGAGATGCAAATAAATGAGGAGACACTGATTCAGTAGCGCCTTGATAAACATGGCTACCTGTTTAATTCGTGCAGAGCCTGTTAATTAGAATGATTAGCCACAAACACCTCACCGCAGAGTTATTAATTTAGAACAGTTGTTGACAACAACGTTGTCGTTGTGTGTGCATCTGCATTTATTTTCTTCTGAATAGTCATAGAAACAAAGGAATATTTTAGTAAAGCCTACATATAGACGGTCTTCTATTTTCTCTGTTTGTGTGCAGTATTAACTAAAAACTAGTGCATTAAATAGGGCTGGTGAAACTCATAAAGAGCCTCAGAGGAAGAAAGCCAAGTTTGGATAATTTCCCAGCTGTCCATTTTTCATGGTGTGAAAGACTAAACTTTAAATCCATGCTTTAACTCTATGATGTATAATTTTAAGGGCCTCAGAATTGTATACACCAGTGTACTTTACTCTTTACTAAAGCCTATTCTGAAAACATTGTGAGATTGCAGATGAGAGGCTATTGTACAAGACATGTTTTGAGCTCCAGTCAGGCCGTAAGTGCGCAGTTTGTTTCTCACCTAAGTGTTTATGTTGACAAGAATGGAGAAAGTAAATGAAATGGACACAAAAAGAAAGAAAACGTTCTCAGGCTGTGCACATTCAGCCAAATGATATAAGCACAGATAAAAATGTTTTTTTGAACCATTGTGAAAGTAAAACTAGAAATCATCTTAATTAGAAAGAGGCCATCGGACAATAAACTGAACATAATATCTGGCAGAAAACGTTTTCACCATCAGAAATATGAAGCTGAGAGAGATTCTTTACAAATACAGGTTTAAGAGACACAGAAATAAGTATAGGGCTTCACACTTGGCCACAATAAAACTGGTAAATTTGAGACTAAATTGCACACAGAAAAACATTATTTTATCTGGTATATGAAATCCCATCTTTGCCTATGAGTGAAAGAACAAAACTGTTCATTCTAAATTTAAAATAAGTCACATTGATATGTCTATCTATTTTTCTTTTTTACTCTGAGAGAGAAATGGGTTTCCATATATTTTTATTTTTTCCCAAATTTTTTTCTCAGTTATCAGAAATGTTAGTATATATTTATATTAATATCTCACATCTGACACATTCATATCATTCTATTTGAAAGGCATGCATGCATTATGGGTATGTTAGTTAGTTGTTTATGTGTGTCTGTATTCTCATTTTCACTGATGCCTGTTTTCATTTTCATTCCAACCAGTATCGTTTCTTTGTTGATTGAATGCTTTGGCAATTTTGAATGGGGAACAGTTATGCCACACAGTTATGCCAATAAAGCAAACTGAAACGATTTAAATAGAGATACAGAAAGTAAGGTAGACATTTAGATTCAGCGACACTGACATACAAGAAAAGAGACATGATTTATATTGCCTCTAAGGCTCTGTGTTTAATGGAGTCTTGGTATCTGAGGGGAAAGTAACATCTGCCCATCTGTTTTTGCTTTGCAGGTAAGATAACTAATAATGAGTTGATTTAATCAGTGCGGTGCTGAAAAATAAATAAAAATAAATCATGCACAGGGTGACTTCTAAACTCTGGTGGACTGGACAACCCCAGTCCAAGAGAGAGAGAAAAAAGTATTCAAGGAAGAAAAACTATCAAAAATGATTATGAATCCAGATAGTGTTGTTGTTATTGATTTTCCCATCTTCTCTTGGCTCATAAACAGTGTAGTGAGAGTCGCTCAGCCTGAGCTCACAGCTTACCAACAGATCTGGGATCAACGGCCACAAGGAGATCGATTTTGCAGATTTCAGTCCTGCTTAACCAATGCTGATGTTATGAGCGCTTCCTGGCGTGAAGGGTTTCTCTGGAATCATGATCTAGCTTATTGTTGGCTTTTTTAGAACTGTAAATGGTTTAACATGAAATATATCACAGTACATGCAGATGTTTTCAATAGAGGGGAACTTGTTTGACTCTTAAGGGTGGGATTCACTACATGACTTTAAACATCTGAACAGATTTTACAACACTAGGCATCATACACTTGCTGACTTTGTAAATGGTTACAGAGAAAAATTGGGCACTAAATGACTGAGGATCATACAGTATACTACCAGACTTTCAAATCCATCCGAACACAACAAATTCACATAGAAACATGTGCTAGGAGATGCATCCCAAATTAAACCAAGATGGATGTGCAGAAGATGACATCCGTAGGTGTTGTAGTGACTCGTGTAATGAGTCACAAAAAAAAACAGGCCAAGCACCTTTGGATGTGAAACGTTTTATTATATACGGAAAGTACATACTGTATACTCCTGCTCTCTCTCCCACTCAAATACACACACACACACACACACACACACACACACACACACACACACACTCGCACAGAAACGTGTTGTCAGAGCTGCGCTGATGGTTTTATCAGTAAAATATTTTAGCAACTTAAAAGCCACATTTCATTTCTCACTAGCAAGGTAATAACGGCACTGTTCTTGGAGCAGATAAACTTAGTTTTGCTATTAGAGATGCAGTTGGCAAAGACTGTTGAGAGACACACAGACTCACACATTCTCTCTCTCTCTCTCTCTCTCTCTCTCTCTCTCTCTCTCTCTCTCTCTCAACTGTATTACTAACTGCATTAGTTTGCTATCAGTGGCTGAAGCCTCCATTACTCCGTTATAATAATGCACCAACAATTCAACGGGCCGTCATCAATTATTCGTTACTTGTATTTGTCTTGTGTTTTATAGCAACATTGTTGAAAGAGGACAGCTTGTTTCAGTAGCGTCATACACAACGATATGTGTTCTAAAATCAGTTAAAAATATCAAACATGTTTTGATATCTTCCAACTGGATGGACTTTCATACACAACACAATTTTCTATGAAATCTGTCAGTTCTGACTTCCCAAAACATGCAGACTGGCGCAGTCTTTTGGCTGCTATTGTCGACACATGCAAATCAGGGCAAAATTCTGAGCAAAAGTCGTGTCGTCATTCCAGCCTACTTCCAAAACTACTGTCTTAAACTTTATTTTTGTCATATTTATACATCCTAAAAAGATAAATTACTAATTACGAAAGGTATTAACTTTAATATCTAATATCTAATATTTCATATTTAATTATATTTTCAATGTTTTCTTACCCCTATTGGCAAATTGATTGTTTTAGGTTTTGTTTTTGTTCAAAACTGGTCAAAACGAAAAAGAAAAAAAAGAAAAAAAAGAAAAAAAAGGTTACGCCAAATCAATAAATAAATACCTGTTATGCCTAGACTTTCTTTTGCAAATTTATAATTTTGTTCTTTTTCAAAGTCATAACTGTCATAAGTTATCTTGCTCAAATTTGCTTCCCAAAATAAATGTATCTTGTTTTAAGGGTGTTTAAATAATTTTACTGGGACACATTTTTTTTTTTTTTTTTTTTCTTAGCTTTACAATGAGAGTGACAGTTTATTTCTGTTGTCTGCTATGATTAACATTTCTAGTAAAGTGGGTGATGGATAGACATAATATCCTGTCCACTTGAAATGGATGATATTAAACCAATTTTTTTTTGTCCCGACCGAGGTCAAAGCTCTGGGCTTAACCCAAGTAAGCCTGTGAAAGTGTGTAAAATGATTAAAGGCAGGGAGAGAATATGTCAGCGTTGTTGAGTCCGCTGGGATAAGCCTGTTAACCCTGACCTCTGATGTAACAATGAGAAAAGACTCTGAGGCCAAACTCTCCTTATATATACATTAATGTCATTATCAGCAAACAGGGTCACAATGGTTCAGCACGGGCTGCAGAGACATACTATATTACTGAAACGGTAAGGTGTCAAAACATTGAGCCTAATAGTCATCACATTCTCCGTTAAAAGAAATAAAACAGGAAGAAACCACTTTTTTCTCAGTGAGGGGGAAAATAATTTAGAGTGCAGCAGGAAGTCTGAGATCACTAGTATGAGAACTTGACTTAAATGCAATGAATACTTTATAGTTATTAACTCGTGCTCAGCATAGAAAAGAGAGATACAGAGGATGTGAATGTTGATGGTTTCATCAGGCTTATACTCTTTTTTAACACGCTGTGATTTGAAAGTTTAAAACAAGTGTCATTTAGATCTGATCATCAACAGAGTTTAGTTTATTCTATAGAACCATTCAAAATCACTTTAAAGCAATGGGCATTTCCAAGATTGTCACAAAACCTAGTGAGCTGTCTATATATGTGACCCTGGACCACAAAACCAGTCACATGGGTCATTTTTTTTAAACTGAGATTTATACATATGGAAGCTGAATAAATAAGCTTTCCATTGATGTGTGGTTTGTTAGGATAGGACAATATTTGATCGAGATACAACTATTTGAAAATCTGGAATCTGAGGGTGCAAAAAAATCGAAACATTGAGAAAAATCGCCTTTAAAGTTGTTCATTTGTGTTCGCGATTGTGCTTCATTCACTCACAAAAATAAATGTTTTATATATTTACAGTAGGAAATTTACAAAATATCTTCATGGAACATGATCTTTACTTAATATCCTAATGATTTTTGGCATAAAAGAAAAATCGATAATTTTGACCCATTCAATGTATTGTTGGCTATTGCCACAAATATACCCGTGCGACTTATGACTGGTTTTGTGATGCAGGGTCACATATGAGCTATTTTAAGACATCATCTCACTGTTCTAAAATATATTAATATTGTATATTTTAACAGGATCGTAATCTTCAGCAACATTTTTTTGGCAATAAGTATTGTCAATTTTAGTGTAGCAATGAATAAATTACCGCAACACAAGTACCTTTCAAACCAAGCAACTTTCTGACAAATTTGTTTGACCAACTTAAATAACTGTTTTGCCTGATTTTAATTTCATAACACATTTCTACCTTGCGTTTTCTTTCTTTCCACTGCCCCATGTCTTGAATTTTTCAATGCAAAACCTGTGAATGGCCCCTTAGAAGGCTGTTCCCTATGTATAGCAGGCAGTAGGTAGCGATGCAGTTTACCACGGTTTTGAAACGGAGCTGGTATTTTCATGATTCCTTGATTCTCCATTTACTCCACTTGTAACAACACACTTGAGTAAATTTAGCCATAATGAGTTCCTCTGTTGTTCAGGACTGACAAATTAACCCAAGTTCTGTTTACTTTGTCACGTGCTAATCACTGAATACAGTCAGTTGCTCAAACAGTTTCTCTTAAAACTATGTTAATTACCTGGAAGTCTGTTCTGTCAAATCAAACCGCAGACACTTGTACAGAAATCTGCCCCTTCCTACACTGAACACGTGTTTCTCATTCCACATAATTAGCAGCAGATTGCAGAAGTGCCATTGCAGGAGAAATATTATTGTTGGACAGCGAGTAAAGAATTTTAAGGAGGGGGAGGGTGGGGAAATAGACTTCATTGTTGTTTGTAGGGGTTAAAGTTCAAAAGTGCTGGTCTTTAAACCAAAGCCATGCTACAGATTCGACTCCCCTACAAGATAAGTCAGTAATTCATGCTGCACTGTATGTATCTTGTGCTTCCAAAACATGTCAAGTTTTTTTAAAGCTGCAACTATTACCCTAAACTCAAATGGCCTTGAAACATAATATGACCATTAAAGCAGTTCAGTGCTTAATGGCAACATTTTAACATTTGAAGTGCAGCAGAAGGTATAATAAACAGCTTGAGACCTCTGTCTTTTTTTTTTTTTTTTTTTAAGGTAAAGAGCTGGAGGGCTGTTTCAGGTCTCTTGTTCTTTTCTGTGGGTTGTTTACAAATATACTGTGTTAAAAGCATCATTTGTAATGCCGTTCAGCACAAAATACCTTTTTAGGAAGGTCACTTAGTGCTAATTGTCCAAAATGAAATAAAAAATAAAATAAAAAATCTGGAGAGGAAAAAAAGAAAGCAATGGTAAAAGGGAGAAAATATTATAATATTGGTCCCTATTACTTTCTGGTCTTTGCAAAATGGTTATATTTACTCTCTAAAGCAGGCTTAGGCAAGTTCGGTCCTGAGAGCCGCTGTCCTGCAGAGTTTAGCTCCAACCCTAATCAAACACATGAACAAGCTAATCAAGGTCTTCAGGATTACTAAAGTAAGTTTTTTTTTTTTTTTTTTTTTCAGGGTTAGACCCAAACTCTGCAGAACAGTGGCTCTCTAGGACTGAACTTGCCTACCCCTGTTCTATAGGAATCCAAATGGACCAAAAATGCTAATAAATTACCTATTATTTATCAGTATTGTAACCTGAAATACATGAAAAAACACTTCACAAAATTTGCTACACAATTCTTACTGTAAATATAATATATATATATATATATATATATATTTCAGTCTGTGCATTGGTGGGGCTTTTTCAATGACTGTCTCTGCAGGTTACATTGTTGTGCAGTTAGGTGGCAATATCCGGGCGTTGAGGCTACTGCACCAAGTGTTTATTGAAAGCATTTCTTTTAGATTCTTCTATGTGACTAACTTAGCCAGAAAATTGCACCAAAAAAATGCACACATGGTGCTAATGGGCTGTTCCTGACTAATGATCATTTTAAACCAAATGTCACTTTATAAAAATAATATGTAACATATGTAAAAGCAATATATAGCATATGAGAGCCTACATGTTAGAGGAATTGTGCAAACTTTCATTGGACAGATCTGATTCGCAATTGCAGGAAACATTTGGTGGAGTTTATTGCTGCCAAAAGAGGGTCAGCAAGTTATGAAATCAAAAAGGTTCACATATGCCTACACTGAAAATGTGGTGTTCAATGCTATGAAAGCTATTATTGTATGTAACGATATTTAAGCAGACTTATAGTTCATCTATTGTTGTCACTTAGTTGAAGGTCAAATCAGATACTACTAATTTAGTAGATGGAGGTGCAAAGTGCATATGATTTTACTTGAATGAGCAGTTTATTTCAGTGGAAAGCACAGATGATCACAAACTCCTTGGGCCTTATTTATAAAATGTTGCATAGAAACCGTCCTACATTTTATGTTACCATCATTTCTCAAATGTGCGTGCATGTGATTCAGAGAACCAATGTACACACAAAAGATGTCCATACGCCTCTCTTCCAAATGTGAAATCTATAAATCGCAAATGATCTTGAACTTGTGCGCATCGGAATGGTTTCAGATCTCCGCCTTGTAAACACCTCCTAATTAATGTCATTAACACATAAAAGAGCACCAGTCAACGTACAAATGCTTTACTTTAGAATGTCAAGCGGCAAGAATTGCTCAGATTTCCAAATACCTGCAGAACTCTGAGTCTCTGCCACAAAGAAGTGCATACATCTGCTTAGACCCTGATGTCAAAGACATCTTCCATGTCAAAGACTTTTATAAATTTTATAAATCTGAACGTTGATGTGGATTTTAGCGTATGCACACTTAAAGATCAAATCTGCGCGTACACTTTTTATAAATGAGGCCCCTTATTTTTTATATCATCCCACCAATGGGTAAATCACAGCAAGCCACTGCTTCACAGATGTTGTGGGAGGATGTTGGATCATCCTCAATCCAGTTTTTCTCTACACTTTTGCCTTATCATCACACTGATAATCTTGTGCTCATCTGTCCATACAGTTCTGTCCCAGAGTTTCACTGGCCCATCTCTGTTTTGTGCCAAATTGTAATCCGAACTGAGGTTTGCATCTTCAGAGTGTGCTGTGAAATTCTGCTGCCAATGTCTTCTGCCAACAGTAGATAGTGGCAGTTTCATCACACTATTCTGGATGTGGTTAATACATTCACAACAGTGAACCTCGCTGATTCTGCTGCTGTGCTTTTCTTCTTACTGAGGATAATCCAACCTGTCAAATATATTATCCCATTAGGCAGTTTAATTTGCAGAGTGTTGTTTTAAAAAGATACAAAAGTAAATAGATAAAAAAGGAATTTATTTATTAAAGTGCATCTATTATGCTTTTTTTTGGATTTTACCTTTCATGTAGTGTGTAATATAGCTGTTTGTGAATGTAAAAGGTCTGCTGAGTTTCAAAGATCAAAGTGCATGAGATATGGATTATCTCCCAAAACAAAGAACCCATTCTGAACTGCCTGAAACAAGTAATCAGTAATTCCAGTACTTCCAGTACTTCCTGCTTGAACCTTTGTAGGTTTGTAACAAATTTGCATAATGCTGGCTTATGGTCTTCGATGGCTGCCCGTGAACAACATCTACTTTGACCCTCAAACACTGCAGTTGTAGCTAAGGCCTGGAAGAGTTTGGCTCATGTTCGACATGCTGAGAAGATGCTGTTTTCTGCGCTGCGAAAGCAAATCCACTTTGCATGCACTTCCAAAGGATGAGGACTCAAGCTGGAATTAATGCTGTAAAACCGACACAATCGTAACTGTTTGTATCACTGTGTATTCAAGCGCTGAGGAAGCCTCCGGAGCTGAAATCCAGATATGGTGCAGGGAACCTATTTTCTGACATTTCGTTTCCCCCACATGCTAAGAAACATATATACTAAGAATAGGCCAACAAATCTGAATGATCATGCAGAATGTGTATATGTAGAATATGTAATACCATTTCTTTTTTTTCAGAATCCTAAAATTTTAAAGTTTTAAATTTGATTTTAAGTCTCATGTTTCTCTAAATTGGACCCCACTGTATTTGTATTGCATTAGGCTGAACTAAAAAAAATGAAATCCTTTTATTTCTGCCTTTAAATGTTCCATTTCTTTGTCACAGTACTTAAATATACAGCTTGAAGACATTACTGTATTTACACGTTGTACCCAAGCGGCAACCTCCCTGTCTCTCTCTTGAAACCAACACGGAAGTGAATTAAACGGCAATTCATCAACTGGCCGCTTGAGGCTGGCTGCAAAAGTGAGTCAATCTGCATCTCCCCCATGTTGAAATTCGGGAGTGACGCGCTGCTAAGATGGCGACGGTCGGCCACGCCCACTTTAGGCTTCAAAAACGGTCTTCAGAAACCTACAGGTGACGTCACGGACACTACGTCCATATTTTTTTTACAGTCTATGGTCGTACCCGAATCATCCTGATGCACATTTATTGTCTGGCCTTGTAAGATTTTGTTTGTGTGAAGTTTTTTTTTTTTTCTTATTTCTTTTGTGCTTTGCCAATTTCTAATGGCTTGGCACTTTTTGTCTGAGTGCCACTTGTTAATCTGAAGTTTATTTTATCAGAGGAATCTGAGAGCTCTCTGTCGAGAAGGCCAACAACAGATCTTTAAGTGACAAAGTGAGTTATTGCATCTTACAAAATGAGTCATTTCCACGGCAGGTCCAAACTCACAGCCAGGCAGTTTACTGTTTACTGAAGCAACTGTGATTTGACCTTTAAATCCGCTCCCACCAAGGATTCGGTCCCCCAAACAACTGCATGCTCAAAAACACAATCAAGACTCCATTAACGGAACTGCATAGTCATACAGAAGACCCTGCTGAAAATGCTGGTGCAGTCTGGCTTGTGCTGGTCAAGCTAATGGATTGAAAGGAGGAGAAACATTGCATGACATATCCTCATTCTCCAAAACCTATCTGTTAAACTGGACTATTGTAATGCTCTCTCGGCAGGTCTTCCAGCATGCACTGTCAAACCTCTGCAACTGATCGAGAATGCTGCAGCTAGAGTGGTCTTTAACTAGCCGAAGAGAGCACACGTCACTCCTCTCCTCACAAAATTGCTCTGGTTGCCAGTTACTGTTGCCATTAAATTCAAGACACTGATGCTTGCCTACAGAACAACCACTGGCTCTGCTCCCTTTTACCTAAACTCATTACTCCAGACCTGCGTGCAATCCAGAAACTTGCGTTCTGCAAGTGAACATCGCCTTGTGGTGCCATCTCAAAGAGGCACAAAATCTCTTTCACGGACCTTCACCTTGACTGTTCCCTGCTGGTGGAATGACCTGCCCAACTCAATCCGAGCAAGAAATGGCTGAAGACGCATCTTTTTCGGCAACACTTGATCCATTAATACTAACACTTTCTTTTCTCTTCTCCTCTTCTCTATATCTATATAAAAAAAAAAAAATACATATACTGCGTTATACTAAACTGGGAAGGGTCACAGCACTTACATATTATTGTTCTATTGTTAGTTTAACTGCTTCTATTGCTAACCTAATTTCTAAGTCGCTTTGGATATAGCCTCTGCTAAATGTCAATGGGGCCATCAACTCAAAATATCTTATTTTGTGTTCAGCTAAAGAAAGAAATGCATTCAGGGTGAGTAAATTATGTGAACTATCCCTTAATAAAGTCGTTTGGCATCTTTTTAAATGATTGGCTTAATTGTTTATTAGAAGAAAAATCTATTCAGTAATATTTGGACCAACAAAATTCATGTGGTGCAACCAACATGCAGAAACATGCATTGAAAAGAAAAACAGGAAATTACATCATAGAGAGGACCCCTGAAGACCTTTATGACTGACAAGGTCAGTAAGTCTCTTATAATATAACAATTTCTACATTTGCATGACAAGGCAATATAGTTAAAATGTCATGGTGTGTCTCCCCGAAAAAGGAAAAAAGAAATGGAATAAATGAAAGATATATAATATATATTTTTAAAAAGAAAATACTGATTAAGACAATGAAAAGGACAAATAATGTCTATAAAGGAAAAAATATGTGCATTACTTTTACATCACATGGTAGTTTTTTTAGAGTCTTTAAAATGAGACTTTTCATGAAAATGGTATGACATTTTTCAAAACTGTCGAAACCAACAAGAATACAAATATTTGTCACATTAATGTTTTAAACTAAAGTTTTCCTTTTCTTTATTGTGCACTGCGTTGGATTGTCACAGAAAGAGTTGTTGCTTATAACAGTATATTTGTTCATTTATTTATTATTATTATTTTATGATAATCAGTTTTGTTCTTCTGTTGATTCACCACTTGGTCCAAAATAAAATCTGAAGAAAAAAAAAATAAAGAAAAAAAAATAAAGAAATAAAATTAGTACTGTTAAAGCTTCAGTGCCATGTAATGTTACATTTAACTTTAGGTCATTTCATCAAAGCATTGTTTGGACAAGCTTTGGCAGCAACATATAATTGCATGTTAAAACACAGGACATCTAAATGGTTTAAAATTGTCCACTTGAAGCCTCCCGTATGTTGTTTTGAGATGTCTACAGATCAAGGTTAGCTGTGGAGTAGTTCTGGATTTTATACACAATAGTTCCTCAAGTCTCTGTCCACCTCAAAGCCTGTGAGGACAAGGTCATTCATGGGCCATTATGGGCCTTTCCTCTGTCCTTGTAAAACTTGTAATCATGGAGGCAAGTTCCACAGCCTAATTGACAGCACTTTGCGGCTCTTTAGAGGTTACACTCCTAACAGTCTCTTTTCATCCTGACTGTTGAGGCTCTTAGGATCATGTAATTGTACTGGATCGTTTAGATTCAACACAGCCTTGTATTTCGGCTTTTAGTCGGGACTGAGTGTTGGTCTGTGTTTGTGTTATTTTTCCTTCCCTGTCTCTTTGAAAGCCTTAATCTGTACAATCAGATGAGAAGACGCTAAAAGCACTGGGCCAGGAGCATGTGGCTATTATTTGGGTCAGTTCTGTTATGCAGGACTATGTGGGCTCTGGACCCCCTTTTTTAATGATAATTTCTTGTAGTTTAAGGAAGTTGCAAAGCAAAACTGAATTTAAGGTATATATTTAGTCAGTTCATCCATTCCCTGGGAATCAAACCCATGACATTGGTGTTGCAAGCTCTAATGTTTAATGATGTCATTATAAGGATCTGCCATTTGTTAGATAAAGGGATTTTTTTTGTACAAAAGATTAACATGGAATAATAATAATAAAAAAATAATAAAAAATTACAATAAACAGGTTTTAAACAGTGTTTAAACTGTAAACCATTGTTTAAAACATTTGAATTAGAGATATGTGACCCTGGATCACAAAACCAGTCTTAAGTCGCACGGGTATATTTGTGGCAATAGCCAACAAGACATTGCATGGGTCAAAATTATAGATTTTTCTTTTATGCCAAAAACCATTAGGATATTAAGTAAAGATCATGTTCCATGAAGATATTTTGTAAATTACCTACCTTAAATATATAAAACATTTATTTTTGTGAGTGAATGAAGCACAATCGCAAACATAAATGGACAACTTTAAAGGCATATTTCTCAATGTTTGGATTTTTTTGCACCCTCAGTTTCCAGATTTTCAAATAGTTGCATCTCAGCCAAATATTGCCCCATCCTAACAAACTATACATCAATGGGAAGCTTATTTATTCAGCTTTCAGATAATGCATAAACCTCAATTTAAAAAAAATTGACCCATGTGACTGGTTTTGTGGTCCAGGGTCACATATTTGAAATTTTTAATCGTTGGATCTTTAAATTTGTTTTAATGTTTTCTGAAAGAAGTTGGCATTTGTTTGATAGGTAAAAACTGTAATATTGTGAAATATTATTATAAATTAAAATAACTGTTTTCTACTTTAACATATTTTAAAATGTAATTTATTTTTGTGATGCAAAGCTGAATTTTCAGCATCATTACTCCAGTCTTCAGTGTCACATGTTTCTTCAGAAGTCATTCTAAAATGCTGATTTGATGCTCAAGAAACATTTTGATGATTTGATGAATAGAAAGTTTAAAAGAACAGCATATATTTGAAATATAAATCTGTTTAAACATTATAAATGTCTTTACGGTCACATTTAATGAATGCACCTTTGGTGAATAAAAGTATTAATTTCTATCAAAAAAATCTTACTGACCCCAAACTTTTGAACAGTAGTGCATGGGACATGCATCTGTAATGTGAATGTGATGTGTACATCATTACATTATTAATTTGATTGTTGTATTTGTGGTATACAAAGGAAAATGTGTAATGTATGTAGTCAATGTAATGCATACAGTAAGTGTAAACCAAACTGATGCACAAAAGTAGAAATTTGATTCAGTTTAAGGGAAAATTGAGAGTTGAGGGGGTGTGAAACAAATGGAAGGAAAAGGGAGCCTTGTTTTGTAACAGCAGAAAAAAAGAGGTGTGTGTGTGCAAGGCAGCCCCAGCAGGAGGGCAAATGGGATGATAATGAAACAATGGAGCTGTAAATGCTAGAGGACGATGTGGCAGACATTTTCCGAGGTGCCTCAATAGGTCAGAACCTGGCCGTCTGGTTCAGCATGATGGGTGTGAGGTGCAGAGTCAGGGTCAAACTGACCGCTCTTAGGAGTGACACAACAAAAAACAGCTTGAGGTGAGAGGTTTTAGCAGACCCAACACACTATTATAGCTCCTCCACAGTAGGGGTCTCTTTGCCCTGGCTAAAAGCCGCTGTCAGCTCATATGCGTAATGGCCACATAACTGTGTGTGCGTATGTGATGTCCTTTGTTTATCTTGGGTATTTCACACATTCTATAAAAAGCTCTTGACCCGTAAAGGACAATTTTTGTTTGCCCAAAATGTTCTGGTTCTTTACAGTTATTGTGTTCTTTACTGAATGGGTAGTCCGTTTCTTCTTTTCTTTTTAAAACATGAGTTTTTGAATTTTAATTTAATCAGGTAGCCAACAGGATGTAGAATTTAAATTCAAATTTAAATTTAAATTTAAAAAGACATAGGAATCCAAAGAAATGAAGCTCTAGCATAAGTTCTGCCGGGAAGACTCAATTGTTACGTCACTTATTGTAACGATGCAGGCAGGAATGGAGCGGAGAGTGAATCCAATCGCAAGCACTTTAATAAACAAACAAACAGGTAATCCAGGGTACACGACAGAACACTCAGAACAAGAACCGGGAACAAGGAGACAACAGCAAACGTGACAACATCAAGAACTCACAAGGACTGAACTAAAACACAGGGCTTAAATACAAGGGAACACAAGCTAAACAAGATAACAAGGGGGCGTGGTTAAACTGAAACACCTGGGAAGACTAATCAACATAACGGGGAACAGCTGAACATGGGACAAGACACATGGCAGGATCACATGACAAGCAGGGAATCACATGACAGACAAGAACAAGGAACAAGACACAAAACCCACACCGTGACATAGCCCCTCCCCTATGGGCGGCTCCCGACGCCCCCCCAAAAAAACAAAAAAAACAATAGTTCAGGAGGGTGGTGAAGCGGAGGCGGTCTTGGGGGAGGGATGGAGGGCCAGGTCCATGCAGGGGAATGGGACCAGGGCATAATAATGGCGGACCTGGGTCGTGAAGCGTGGGCGACCAGGGCGGAGCAGGAACTGCAGACGACCCTTCGGGCGGCCACGGCGGAGAAGACCCTTCGGGCGGCCACGGCGGAGCAGGCGGCCAGGGAGGAGACGACCCTTCAGGCGGCCAGGGAGGAGAGGACCCTTCAGGCGGCCAGGGCGGAGCAGATAGTTCAGGCGGCCATGGCGGCGTGGCCATGGTCCCATCAGGGGACCTACTGCCCCCCTCCCAAACTTTTCTTGGGGCCAGCTATGGGGTTATGGACCGGGACAGACCCCGGTTCAGGAACAGGAACAGACACCGGCTCGGGCACAGGAACAGACACCGGCTCGGGCACAGGAACAGACACCGGCTCGAGTGTGTGCGCAGCCCACACACACACCACATGGCTGTGGCCATAATGACCAGTGTCGCGGTCACTGAGGGTTCAGGTGGCGCATACATGGCGTGAACCGTCTCTGGCTGGGCAGACGTGGCGTGCACCGTCTCTGGCTGGGCAGACGTGGCGTGCACCGTCTCTGGCTGGGCAGACGTGGCGTGCACCGTCTCTGGCTGGGCAGACGTGGCGTGAACCGTCTCTGGCTGGGCAGACGTGACGTGAACCGTCTCTGGCTGGGCAGACGTGACGTGAACCGTCTCTGGCTGGGCAGACGTGACGTGAACCGTCTCTGGCTGGGCAGAAGCGGGAGAAGTGACGTGAACAGTCTCTGGCTCATCGGAACTGACGTGGAGCCAAGGCTCGGCGGGACGAGACCCTGGAATGATGGCCCTCGTAGCAGCACGTGCTGACATCAGCGAGGAATCGGCCACGCTGGAAACCAGTCCTTGACGGCCATAGACCAATCCGGTGGCTGGCTTGATGGTTGGCGTAACATGAAGATTCTCAGGCTGGGCACACGAGACGTGAAGCTGTGAAGACTCTGGACTGGATGGGACCAGCGGTGCGGGCTCTGGGGGTACTGTGAGCTCACGGGGTGTTTCATTAGCCAAGCCCACAGTAAATGCCAAACCACTCAAGGAGAGGGCCAGGTCAACATATCCCTTCAGGGTCCAGCCGGTATAGTCCTCCGGCATTAATTGAGCGATGTCATCATCCAACCCGCTCCAAAACAGGTCCATGAGCTGGATGTC